>NC_051083.1:23752923-23980162 GCF_004664715.2 Peromyscus leucopus
TGCATTACATCTGTCCATGTCCTTCTGGCTTTCAAAGTCTCCATTGAGAAACTGGGTGTTATTCTGATGGGTTTGCCTTTATAAGTCACTTGGCCTTTTTCCTTTGCTGCTCTTATTATTCTTTCTTTATTCTGTAGGTATAGTTGTTTAATTATTATGTGGCCAGGGGATTTTTTGGGGGGTCTATTTGGTTTGCTGTTCTATAGGCTTCTCGTATCTTCATAGATATTTCCTTTTTTTAGTTGGGAAAGTTTTCTTCTGTGATCTTGTTGAATATATTTTCTGTGCCTTTGAGTTGGTCTTCTCTTTCCTCTATCCCTATTATTCTTTTGTTTGGTCTTTTCATGGTATCCCAGATTTCTTGGACATTTTATGTTATGTCTTTTTTGGTTTTGGTATTTTCTTTGACTGATGAATCCATTTCCTGTATTGTATCTTCTACACCAGAGATCCTCTATTCCATCTCATGTATTCTGTTGGTTATGCTTGCATCTGTGTTTCCTGTTCATTTACTCAGATTTTCTATTTCCAGCTTTTCCTCTATTTGTGTCTTCTTCATTGTTTCTATTTCCCTTTTCTGGTCTTGAACTGTTTCCCTCACCTGTTTAATTGCTTTTTCATGTTTTTTCTCAAAAAGGAATTTATTGCTTTCTTCCAATTTTTATTTGTCTTTTCCTCTATTTCTTCCAAGTTTTTTGTCTTTTTCTCAATTTCTTTATTGATTTCTTTCAGTTTTTTGTTTGTCTTTTCCTCAATTTCATTTTTCATTTTTTATTGAAAGGCCTTTAGCATCTTCATGATGCTCTTCTTTTGTTTTTTTTATTCTTTCCTATTAAAGTTCTGACTAGCATTTCATAAATTTGATTCTGGACAATCTTCTAAGTCTGTGGTAAACACACACACACACACACATACACACACACACACACACACAAAAAAGATAACCTGTAAAGCATCCTGAAAAGCATATGTAATGTTAACATCGAAAATTAACAGAATAAATTAAATAGTTCATTAGTTAACTGTGGGAAGATGAAGTAAGGTGAATTACCTAGGAGTAGAGGGGATATTTTGTTGAGACTTATTATTCACTATTCTACCCTCCTATTTTTTATATGTTATAATGTTGTACAACAATTTAAATGAAGTGAACAGTGTTTTGAGAGTGTTCATTTCAATATACTCTGAACAATTTACTGAGATGATGAAATACAAATTCTGCATTTATTGTAAATACAGTTGTGTAATGAATGTCTTTGTGTACAAATGTGAGAGCAGAATCAAATAAGGAAAACAATTTTAAAAGCACAGATGAAATGCATTACATGGAAAAATGAATGGATTCATATTATTTTGTACTGAAAAGTTTTATGTGGCAATTATCCACTAAGAACTCATTATGTAATTATTTCAATAATTTTCAGATCTTTGTTGCTGCAAAATTTTGATTAACAATATTAGAATCCAGATACTCCAAAATATGAATTCTTATTCATACCAACAAAATGCTGCTTTTTAATATTTTTGAAGACCCATCATACAACCTATCATTGAAACAAACATTTGCAATAGTCAAAAATAACCCTGCCATTGTTTTAAATACAGCCACCTCTCATCCTCTCCATCTGTTCTTTCTGACATCAGATTTCACATACCTTCAGTGGTGACAGTAGACAAAAGCTTTGGAATTATTGGAAACTATTATGAAAATACAATCCAGAACCTATAATTTCATGCAGAACTAGTGTTGAACTACATTCATTGTACCCTTATAGGTATTCACAAATTGGAAGAATCCAACACAAATATATAGCATTCCATATCTTTTATGGGAAGGCTGATCTTTTTTAATCTGGCTTGTTCATCTGTGAACTAGCAGACATATTCTACCAGAAACACAGACAACTTTATTTTAAAATAAACTTTAATTAGGTCAAATGTAAAGCATCACATCAAGTAACAAAGAAATTTTATTGAATAAAATTTGGTTGGAGCACTGATAATATTGTTTCTATCTAACACATGTGTTATCAAACTTTAGGAGTAGACCAATTCTCTAAGAGAGTAGGGCAAACACTGACTTTTTTATTATTTTATTTTACAATATAATTTAATGCGACATATCAGCCATGGATTCCCTTGTTCTCCACCTTCCCATCCCCATCCCATCACCCCCAGCCCACCCCCCATTCCCATCTCCTTCATTGCAAGACTCGCCGAGGATTGAGATCAGCTTGGTAGACACAGTCTAGGAAAGTACAGTCCCCTCCTCCCATGCTGAGCCAAGCATCCCTGCATAAGCCCCAGGTTTCAAACAGTCAACTCATGTACTGAGCACAGGACCAGGTACCACTGCCTAGATGCCTCCCAAACAGATCAAGCCAATCGACTGTCTCATCTATTCAGAGGGCCTGATCCAGTTGGGGGCCCCTCAGCCTTTGGTTCATAGTTCATGTGTTTCCATTCGTTTGGCTATTTGTCCCTGTGCTTTATGAAACCTTGGTCTCAACAATTCTCGCTCATATAAACCCTCCTCTTTCTCGGCAATTGGGCTCCTGGAGCTCCACCCAGGGGCCAGGGGGTGGATCTCTGCGTCCAGTTCCCTCAGTCATTGGATGGGGTTTCTAGCACAACAATTAGGGTGTTTGGCCATCCTTTCACCAGAGTAGGTCAGTTTGGGCTGTCTCAACCATTACCAGCAGTCTATTGTGGGGACATCTTTGTGGATTTCTGTGGGCCTCTCTAGCACTTTGCTTCTTCCTATTCTCATATGGTCATCATTTACCATGGTCTCCTAATCCTTTTTCTCCCTTTCTGTTCTTGATCCAGCTGGGATCTCCTGCTCCCAATATGTTCTTTTTCCCTCAAACCTCGCCCTTTATTGCCCCTACTCACGTCCAGGGTGTTCATGTAGATCTCATCCATTTCTCCATCATTGGGCGATTCCCATGTCTTTCTTGAGGTCCTGTTTTCCAGGTAGCATCCCTGGTGTTGTGAGTAGCAGTTCAGTCATCCTTGTTCCACATCTATTATCCTCCTATGAGTGAGTACCTACCATGTTTGTCTTTCTGAGTCTGGGTTACCTCACTCAGGGTGACTTTTTCTACATCCATTCACTTGCCTGCAAAACCACATGATGTCATTGTTTTTCTCTGCTGAATAGTATTATATTGTGTATATGTACCACATTTTATTTATTCATTCTTCAGTTGAAAGGCATCTAGGTTGTTTCCAGGTTGTGGCTATTACAAACAATGATGATATGAACATAGCTGAGCAATTGCCCTTGTGGTAGGATTGAGCATTCCTTGGGTATATGCCCAAGAGTGGTATAGCTGGATCTTGGGGGAGATTGATTCCCAATTTTCTGAGAAAGCACCATATTAATTTCCAAAGTGGTTGTACAAGTTTGCATTCCCACCAGCAGTGGAGGAGAGTTCCCCTAGTTCCACATCCTCTCCAGCATAAGGTATCTTCAGTGTTTTTGATCTTAGCCATTCTGACAGGTGTAAGGTGACATCTCAGAGTTGTTTGGAATTGCATTTCCCTGATAATTAGGGATGTTGAACAATTCTTTAAAGTCTTCCAGCCATTTGAGTTTCCTCTGTTGAGAATTCTCTGTTTAGTTCTATAGCCCATTTCTTAATTGGACTGTTGAGCATTTTGATGTCTAATTTCTTGAGTTCCTTATATATTCTGGATATCAGTCCTCTGTCAGAGGTAGGGTTGGTGGAGACCTTTTCCCATTCTGTAGGCTGTCGATTTGCCTTGTTGACCGTATACTTTGCTCTACAAAAGATTCTAAGTTTCAAGAGGTCCCATTTGATTGTTTCTCCCAGTGTCTGTGCTACTGGTGTTATATTTAGGAAGTGATCTCCTATGCCAATGTGTTCAAGACTACTTCCTACTTTCTCTTCTAGCAGATTCAGAGTAGCTGTGTTTATGTTGAGGTCTTTGATCCACTTGGACTTAAGTTTTGTGCACGGTGACAGATATGGATCTGTTTGGAGCCTTCTACACTTTGATATCCAGTTATGCCAGCAGCATGTGTTGAAGATGCTTTCTTTTTTCCATTTTATGGTTTTAGACTCTTTCTCAAAAATTATATGTTCATATATGTGCGGATTAATGTCAGAGTCTTCAATTCGATTCCATTGGTCGACATGTCAGTTTTTATGCCAGAACCAAGCTGTTTTTACTACTGTAGCGCTATATTGAAGCTTGAGGTCAAGGATTGTGATGCCTTTAGAGGTTATTTTATTATACAGGATTCTTTTGGTGATCCTGGGTTTTTTGTTTTTCCATATGAAGTTGACTATTATTCTTTCTAGGTCTGTGAAGAATTGTGTTGGTATTTTGATGGGGATTGCATTGAATCTGTAGATTGCTTTTGGTAAGATTATAATTTTTACTATGTTGATCCTGCCTATCCATGAGCATGGGGGATCTTTCCATTTTCTGACATCTTCAATTTTTTTCAGGGACTTAATATTCTTGTCATATAGGTCCTTCTCTTGCTTGGTTAGTGTTACCCCAAGGTATTTTATATCATTTAAATTGTAAAGGGTGATGTATCTCTGATTTCCTTCTGTGACTGTTTATCAATTGTATATAGGCGGCTACTGATTTTTTTGAGTTGATCTTGTATCCTGCTACATTGCTGATGGTGATTATAAGCTTTATCAGTTCTTTGGATGAATCTTTGGGTTCACTCAAGTACACTATCATGTCATCTGCAAATAGGGAAAGCTTGACTTCTTCCTTTCCAATTTGTATCCCCTTAATCTACTTATGTTTTCTTATTGCTCTGGCTAGAACTTCAAGTACTATATTGAATAAGTATGGGAAGAGCAGACAGCTTTGCCTTGTTCCTGATTTTAGTGGAATTGCTTTATGTTTCTTTCCATTTAATTTGATGTTAGCTGTTGGCTTGATGTAAATTGCCTTTATTATGTTTAGGTATGTTACCTCTATTCCTGATCACTCCAAGACCTTTGTCATGAAGGGGTGTTGAATTTTGTCAATTGCCTTTTCAGAATCTAGTGAGATGATCATGTGGTTTTTTTCTTTGAGTTTGTTTATATGGTGTATTACATTGAAGGACTTTCATATGTTGAACCACCATTGCATCCCTGGGATGAAGCCTACTTGATCATGGTGGATAATTGTTTTGATGTGTTCTTGGAGTCTGTTTGTCAGTATTTTATTGAGTATTTTTGCATCAATGTTCATGAGGGAGGTCAGACTTTTGTTCTCTTTCTTTGTTGCATCCTTGTTTGGTTTAGGAATCAGGGTAAATGTGGCATCATTGATGGAGTTTGGTAATGTTCATTCTGTTTCTATTGTGTGGAACAATATAAAGAGTATTGGTATTAGCTCTTCTTTGAAGATCTGGTAGATATCTGTGCTGAAACCATCTGGTCCTGGGCTTTTCTTGGTTGGGAGACTTTTAATGACTGTTTCTATTTCCTTAGGGGTTATTTGACTATTTAAATAGTTTATCTGGACTTGATTTAACTTAGGTATGTGGTACCTATCCAGAAAATTGTCCATTTCTTTTAGATTTTCCAGTTTTGTGGAGTAGAGGTTTTTGAAGTATGACCTGATGATTCTCTGGATTTCCTCATTGTCTGTTGTTATGTCCCCCTTTTCATTTCTGTTTTTATAGTTTGGATGCTCTGTCTATCTCTGTCTTTTGGTTAGTTTGGATAAGCGCTTATCTATCTTGTTGATTTTCTCAAAGAACCAACTCTTTGTTTCATTAATTTTTTGTATTGTTCTCTTTGTTTCTATTTTATTGATTTCAGCTCTCAATTTGATAATTTCCTGGTGTCTACTCTTCTTGGGAGACTTTGCTTCTTCTTGTTCTAGAGCTTTTAGGTATACTGTTTAGTCACTAGTGTGAGATTTCTCCAACTTTTTTATGTGGGCATTTAGTGCTATGGATTTCCCTCTTATCACTGCTTTCATAGTGACCCTTAATTTTGGGTATGTGGTGTCTTTATTTGTGTTGATCTCTAGGATGTCTTTAATATCATTCTTTATTTCTTCCTTAACCCATTGGTGATTCACTTGAGCATTATTCAGTTTCCATGAGATTGTAGGTTTTGTGTAGTTTTTGTTGTTGCTGAAATCAAACTTTAAACCATGGTGGTCTGATGGAACGCAGGGGGTTAATCCAATTGTTTTGTATCTGTTCAGATTTTCCTTGTTGCCAAGTATGTGGTCGATTTTAGAGAAGGTTCCATGGGTGCTGAGAAGAAGGTATATTCTTTTTTGTTAGGATGGAATGTTCTGTAGATATTAATGAAGTCCATTTGAGTCATAACATCAGTTAAGTCCTTTATTTCTCTGTTAAGTTTTGTTTGGGAGATCTGTTCAGTGGTGAAATTGGTGTGTTGAAGTCTCCCACTATTAATGTGTGGGGTTTTATATGTGGTTTAAGCTTTAGTAATGTTTCTTTTACATATGTGGGTGCCCTTGTGTTTGGGGCATAAATGTTCAGAATTGAAACTTCATCTTGGTGGATCTTTCCTGTGATGAGTACGTAATGCCATTCTTGATCTCTTTTCATTGATTTTAGTTTGAAGTCTATTTTTCTGGATATCAGGATGGCTAAACCTGTTTGTTTCTTAAGACCATTTGATTGGAAAGTCTTTCCCCAGCCTTTGATTCTTAGGTAGTGTCTATCTTTGAATTGGAGGTTTGTTTCTTTTATGCAGCAGAAAGATGGTTCCTGCTTTCATATCCATTCTATAAGCCTGTGTCTTTTTATAGGTGAATTAAGTCCATTGATATCATGGGATATTGAAGACCAGTGATTGTTCATTTCTGTTATTTTTTGGTGGTAGTGTGTGTACTTCTCTTCTTTGGGGTTTACTGCTGTGGCTTTATCTATTGCCTGTGTTTTCAAGGGTGTATCTGACTTCCTTAGGTTTGAATTTTCCTTCTAGTGATTTCTGTAGGACTGTTTGTGGATAAGTATTGTTTAAATCTGGCTTTGTCTTGGAATGTCTTGTTCACTATGTCTATGATGATTGAAAGTTTTGCTGAGTATATTTCTCTAGGCTTGCATCCATGGTTTCTTAGTGTCTGCATTACATCTGTCCAGGTCCTTCTGCCTTTCAAAGTCTCCATTGAGAAATCGGGTGTTATTCTGATGGGTTTGCCTTTATAATTCACTTGGCCTTTTTCCTTTGCTGCTCTTAATATTCTTTCTTTATTCTGTACATTTAGTTGTTTAATTATTATGTGGCAAGGGGACTTTTTGGGGGTTCTTTCCTGTTTGATGTTCTATAGGCTTCTAGTATCTTCATAGACATTTCTTTCTTTAAGTTGGGAAAGTTTTCTTCTATGATCTTGTTGAATATATTTTCTGTGCTTTTGAGTTGGTATTCTTCTCCTTCCTCTATCCATATTATTGTTAGGTTTGGTCTTTTCATGGTGTCCCAAATTTCTTGGACATTTTGGGTCATGACTTTGTTGGCTTTAGTGTTTTCTTTCACTGATGAATCTTTTTCTTCTACTGTATCTTCAACACCAGAGATCCTCTCTTCCATCTTTTGCATTCTGTTGGTTATACTTGCATCTGAAGTTCTTGTTTGTTTACTCAAGTTTTCTATTTCCAGCATTACCTCTGTTTGTGTCTTCTTCATTTTCTATTTCACTTTTCAGGTCTTGGACTGTTTCCTTCATCTGTTTCATTGCTTTTTCATGATTTTCTTTCAGGGCTTTATTGTTTTCTTCTGCTTTATATGTCCTTTCCTCAAGTTTTTATAGTGTTCTTCCTATTTTTTGTTTGTCTTTTACTTTATATAAGCCTCTACCTTCTTCCTTGTTATTCATAAGGCAGTTTTCTTCTGCTTCTTCCAAGTTTTGATATTCAGGTCTAGATGTTGGAGGATGGCTAGGTTCTGATGATGCTGTATTACTCTGTATTTCTCTTCATTTTGTAGTATGTACTTCTGCCTTGACATCTGCCCATATCCTTGGGATTCATTCTTGGTCTTATCAGCACACTTGTTCCAGACAGAGCCTCCAGATTCAGGAAATCTCTCTCTTTTGTCCAGGTGGGAGCTCTCTTGTCCAGATGGGAAGTCTGGGGCAAGATGGGAGCTCTTGTCCAGATGGGAAGTCCAGGGCAGAATGGGAGCTCTTGTCCAGATGGGAAGTCTTGGGTAGGATGGGAACTGGGGACTGGTCTATAAGTCTCAGGAAGTGACTTGGGTCTTGGGCTGATGGGTGTGGGGGCAGGCGTGGAGATTGCAGCATCTGCCTGGGGTCTTGGAGAAGGGGAGCCTTCCCGGTGGGCATGGGGGTAAAAGGGATTCTGCCCAATGGGCAGAATTTGAAGCCAAGTTTTGCATGTCTTCTCCGGAGATGCTGTTGCCCAGGGATGGGGTCTAGGTTGAGCCTAGGCACTCACCTCTTGTTCAGAAGGGAAGTCCGGGGCATTTCATTTCTTAATTTCAAGAAGTTGAGAAAGAGTCCTGGTACCATTCCTCAAAGTTCCTCTGAGCATTCGTAGTCAGGGCCTGGCTTGTCTGCTGCCCTTAAGTCTGTGTACAGCTGTCAGAGTTGTAATGACTCTGAAGCAAACAGGTCCAAACACAGGTCCCACAACCATAACTTTTCAGTTCAAGCAAGTCTCTCTGAAACCACCACTTTCATCTACTGCTGTGCTTTGCAGTCTGTAGCCTTCTGTAACTGGGCCACTACAGGACCAGGCTAGAGAGCTTCATCTCATAGCCATAGGGGCTCAAGGCTCCTTTAGCTGCCCTGAGCTGAAACTGTGGTCTTCCCATAGCAACCCTGGCTTTGGCAGGAAAACCCAATTTCCTACAACATTTACAGTCCAAATGCTCAGCAAACCAAGTCCCAAAATTCTCTGTACACTGTCCTATTGTATGATTAATGTAGCCTCAGGCAACACCATGAATGCAGTCACATCCCCCTCCTGGGAGCTCAGGTTGCAGTCTCAGCGTTCCTGCAGTGCCTCAGGCTGACTGTTTAACCTGGAGTACTGTTCTCACCTCCATAGCTTATTGCTTTCCAGAGAGTCTTAGTTGCTCGTCCTGCACTGACACCATTCTGCTCTTGGCCTCAGGAAGCAGTCTGAACTCTGCAGTCTCCGCTGTTCACCACTGCTCTGCTCACTGTTCATTTTTCCCTCAGCATGGCATCACTGCTGGGCTTTCTGAACTGCTTCCTGCCGTTTTGCCTTTCTCATGGTGTACCATCTCAAAGGTTGCAGAACCTTACTGTTCACTTTTCTCACAGAGTGCCATCTCTGCATGACTTTCCAGACTGTTGCTTGCTGTTCACCTGTCTTGTAGCTTAGCTTCACAGCCAAAAGCCTGTGGACCCTTGCTGCTAGTGCTGGCTCTGTTTTTGCTGGCTCTTGGTGTCTGCTGTTGGGGAAGCGATGACACTTCACGGATTTCAGCAGTGGACATTACTTTCTGCTGCTAGCTTTAGAAGTTAGCAGTTTCTGGAGCTGCTTCTTGCCATTATTGGTGGTTTCTAGAATTGCCAACTCTGCAGTCTTCCAATGGATTCATATCCCTCTACTAAACCTTCATCATATCCTTAGACCTAAAGCCTATATATTCTAAACCTGTATTTTTGACTAAATTTATGACCGATTTAAACCTACATTCTATAAGACTGCTTTATAAACCTTACCCAAGTCTCATTCAAGCATACATAACAAACTTACATTCTACAGAACTACTCTACAAACCCTACCCTAAGTCTTACTCACATTCTATAGGACTACCTTAGTAAATATACTACCTTAGCAAATATATTTCTTGTCTTATTTAAACTTACATTTACAACTAACATGGCCATTTATTACTACATGTCTTAAAGAAATTCTATAGATACAAACTAATATTAAGCAAACTCTCTATAGGGCTATCATTAGCACATATGTAACTTAGAAAACACGTAAAGATTTAATACCTAGAAGAGAGTTAACATTTTTTTTTTGGTTATTTTCGAGACAGGGTTTCTCTGTGTAGCTTTGTGCCTTTCCTGGAGCTCACTTGGTAGCCCAGGCTGGCCTCGAACTCACAAAGATCTGCCTGCCTCTGCCTCCCAAGTGCTGGGATTAAAGGCGTGCGCCACCATGCCCAGCGAGTTAACATTTTCTTAACAAGATAGAATAATTTTCTAATTATTTCTTAATTATTATCACTAGAACTAATTAGAAAGACTCTTAACAAGACAAGAAGTACGCAAATCATTTTTAAAGTTCAAAGTGTATGGTAAAGTTAGTCATTTTGAACGTTCTTGAGAGTTTGAAACAAGATTTGTCTATGACACTTTCAATGCTGGGATTTAGTGAGTTCTGTTGCTACAGAGCTGTACCATTTGTTGCTAGAGAACTGTAACATTTTTGGAATACACACTACTCCCCAAAGTCACCTTTCCTGCCACCAAGCTCTCTCAGCCATTCTGGAACCAGCAGAGATCCTCAACCACTGATGATTTCTCACTAGAGGCTGTCTCTTTTTTTTTTTTTTGCTTATAAACTGTATGGCCGTGGCAGGCTTCTTGTTAACTGTGCTTATAGCTTAAATTAGTTCATTTCCAGAAATCTATACCTTCCACGTGGCTGGTGGCTTATCAGCGTCTTCACATGCTGCTGGTCATGGCGGCGGCTGCAGCGTCTCCTTCTGCCCTTCTGTCCTTTTATTTCTCCTCTCTGCTAGTCCCGCCTATCTTTCCTGCCTAGCCACAGCCGATCAGGTTTTATTTATTAACCAATCAGCACAACTTGACATACAGACCATCCCCCAGCACAGCCAAGTGCAGACCATCTTAAACACCTGCACTCAGGCCCATGGTCCTAATCATCCTCTATACGGACCTGCTGGGTAACGCCACAAAGAACCCAAGAAGGGCTCCCACAGGACATACAAATCATCCCACAGCACTTCCCCTTTTCTTTTTTTAAAAAGGAAGGTTTTAACTTTTACACATCTTTAAAGCCAGCTTGGTATATTTGGGAATTTGGGCGTAGCTTCTCTTACTACTTCCTGCTGGAGGGGGGCGCAGTATCTTATGGGGATACAAAGAAAATTTTAGGATCATGGAGTAGTCCGTGAGACCGTATCGTCTGAGCCAGTTGCCTTGAAACCATTCTGGATGTTGAATCATCTGGGCCATGGTGTCATCAGAGACCTTTCAGGTGGTCTTGGCTGGTCAAACCTGATGTATCTTAATCTGGAACAAATCCATAGCCTCTGGCTTTCTGTGAAAACAAAAGCAGAGTCTCCTTTCCAAAGTAACACATCCTTATATCCAAATTTTAAAGTCAAGATATCTTTAATATATACATATTGGTTTAACTCAACATCTTTTACGATCAAATGTTTTTCTGCAGTTAAAAATCCCAGACAATATAATCCAAACTCTCTGTGTGATATCCATCTTTACATGGCTTATTTTTTATATTACTTTTACTTTCTCTTTAAAGACTTTATTTTTTCAAACTTTCTATTTCTTTATATAACTGTCTATGTTCCTTTTCCTCTCTCTTCCAAGCCTATGTACATTTTTACACACATTGTAAAGCATTTAAAGTCTTGTTCCATCTGAATCTGTCTTATTGCAAACTTATTGCTTTAAACTGTAGCCTTCTAAGCCTGAAACAGCTCTGTGGCTGCTGACTCCGCCACCTTCAGCTTCCCAACATGGCGGTGGTACGATTTCCACCAGCTCTGGGAGCTATCATGAGTCTATGCTTTTATCCAAGCAGCGTGTAGCCCAGAAACCTTTTTTGTTTTGTAACTAGCAAAGGCTAAATCCACCACGCAGCTTAATGTGCCACTTGCAGAGGCCTCATTCCCGCCATACTGCAGGTCAAGCACACATTCCAGGAACCCGCCAGTAACTCAAACCAGCGGCTGCCGCTCATTTGAGAGAGAGAATTAGGAACTGTGGGGCGTTTACCGACGTCACCGTTCCTGGAGAACTTACCGACGTCACCGCTCCGTGTGTTGAGTTCTGAATCCTCTTTACCACCACGCGAGGATTCTTCTCAGATCACACTTTATTGGAGTGCCTCTTGGTTAAGGGACTTTGTCTTTAGTATTATTATTATTTTTTTTCATAACACTGGCCTTTATCCCTGTTCATTTGTCCTTTTTCTTTAGTCCCTCTTTTTTTTTCTTCCCTTTTTTTCTTTAGCCCTTTTTTTCTTTAGCCCCACGTTTGGGCGCCATTTATAGCTTGAGTTTTCCACCTTGCCCACATTCAGGACAAATCTCTGCCACCCGCCAGTCCCACAGCCGCTCAGACCCAACCAAGTAAACACAGAGACTTATTTTGCTTATAAACTGTATGGCCGTGGCAGGCTTCTTGTTAACTGTGCTTATAGCTTAAATTAGTCCATTTCCAGAAATCTATACCTTCCACGTGGCTGGTGGCTTATCAGCGTCTTCACATGCTGCTGGTCATGGCGGCAGCTGCAGCATCTCTGGTCATTGCGGCGGCTGCGAGGCTGTCTCTTTATACCCAAATTCATAACAGCTCTCTGGTGCCAAAATTCAGTCAAATGTTTCTGTTACAGCAGAAAAGCTACTGTAAAGCCTCTTCTTAGGCTGAGGATAAAATTCCGGTTATTGAACTTCCATAAAGCTCTTAGCACAAGAAATATTGTGCAGCTATTAGACTATATAAAGCACCGTGTCAAACCTACATTGACAGTACATTTCTCAGAAAGCCTTTTGGGTATGCTAGCAAACTTTCCCATTCCCTTTACAGGGTTTCAATTTTGCAATGGGAGATTTTTCATTCCTAAGCTTGCTTTAAAATCCTGTGCCACCATTTAACAGATACACTATTCTAATTAGATCTTTTATCTGACCCAACTCCTGAGCGGTTTTGCATCCATTTGTCCATGCTCACACTGTGGCTTATTGCTTTAGGCAAAACCCTCAGGGCTTCACTTTGTGTCAGTGAGGCAAACCGAAAGCATTTGTTTCAGAAAGGTCCTTTCTCTGATAGAACAAAGAAAGCTTCTCTCCTGGATATCTCCCCATTCTGTCCTGGCCTAGCTCCTTCCCCAGATAGTGTCTCTGACATTGTAGCAAAGCTACAGCAGAGAGGCTCAACTTTACTGTTTTATCAGGAGCCCCTCCCTTCAGGGAGGAATCTGCCTGTCTCTGCAGAGGAATTTCTGACTGTTTTTTGCTAGCTATAAGAGACAGAGGTTAGAAGAGAGGTTTTTGGGAACTCAAGCCCTGCCTCCCTCATTGCAGGGAGGATTATTATGGCTTGAAAGAAGGACAGAACTTAGAGAGGTTTTGCTGTTCTAAGAGGTTTGCCACAAGCGATTTCCCATACTAATTATTTCCAGGTGATAATTATCTGGCAGAGCAAAGGATTTTTGTTTCTGTCCACACCTGCTGCAGGGGAAATCTCCTTTCTCCTTTTTTAACTGTCTCCAGGCCAAAAGCTTCCATAGGAATCTTTTTCTACCTGATAAGCTCAAAGAGATTTCCTCTGCCTATAAAGCCCAAAGAAGATAGATTCCCCCCCCCCAGTTTGCATTCATAGCACCATAGTTAGGCTTATCTTATCCTACTTTACCCTAAGCATTATTTCCTCTATATTCCTAACCCAATATTTCTATTTTTTACATTACTTAATTTTTAAAGAGAGAGAGAGAGCAATCTAATGCTGCAGCCTCACAGCATTTCACTGCTTACCCTATACACCCAAGAATAAAATACCATTGCCTTCATTTTTCAATTCCTTATTAGCTTACCTACACTCACAATGCCCTCTGCAATCCTTTCCCCAAATTCTAGTGTAATTTTTTCCATTTTTATCTTTTTTTGTCTCTTTCAGGCGCCATCTGTTGAAGACCAGCTCCCACCATTATTTTACCACAGGAACTCTTGAGAAATGAGGAATGAGACTTAGTTAGAAACAGGGGGGGGAGAAACAGACAGAAAACACAGGACAGACTCAGGTAAGCCTGAATCCTTATCCACTGGCCCAGAACATTATTCCAAAGGTCTATTTATAACAATTCCAAGGGGTGGAACAAAAGAACCCCAACTTGCTAGTTACAGTCACTTGGTACCCAGGCCTGTGGTCCAATCAACCTCTTATGCAGTCCTGCTGGGTACAGAAAATAGAAAACCTAGTGAGTTACAACAACAAACAAAAAGTCTGAAGGAGAGATCTTCTGCATTTGCAACATCTCTTTGAAGATGCCTAAAAAAATTTTTGTATTCACACACAAAACTTGTATAGCCATAAACTTGTTCTAAATAAACCAAGAGTTTGGTTCTCTGGGTCTTTTGAAATTATTTCCTTCTTTATCAGTCTAACATGTTCCTTTCTTAAATATTTTCACATCCTAAACTGTGAAGGTCATGATCATGTGTTCATATATTGCCAACCAGCAGTAGGACACAAAAGTATATGTGAAATGTGTTTTGCTAAAATGAACATAACCAATACCAGGTGAAATCTTTTTAAAAGATGCTGAAATCTAAATACATAAAAGCAGACACATCATAGGGAGGTGCTTACGTCTAATGAGAGCACAGCTGGAATTCATAGTTTTGGATCTCTAGACAGTATGTGCTGTTTTCATGGAGGAGGAAGCCCTTGCTGTACAATGGGCAGTGGGCTTCTCCTATCTTTATGTTTGTGAAAAATCACAAATGGCTAGGCCTATTTAGTGTACTGTGATCAAAAAGTGGTATACAGATCAGAGGACAGTTTTTTAAATTTTGCTTTGTTTTACATTCTGAATCAATGCATTCAAGCTCATATTATTTTGATGTGAGTAACCTAATTAACTACTGATCAATCTCACTAAGACAAAACATGCTACTTATATCCTTTGTTCCCATAAAAGGAAAGTCATTAAATAGTGAAAAAGAAATTTATGTCAGGTCTATAATTATCCATACTCTTTAACAGTCACAAGATTGTTCAGTAGTTCAAAGTCTCTTTTGTCACTCAGGGAGTTTTTCATCTGTAAGACCTTGATCAATCATAAATTGACTCATATACTACTAACATAAAAATACAGAGTAAATATTACTGATATAAAAGGGAAGAAAGAGGACAAATTAAGGGAACAGGTGACAGAAAAAGACCTAAACCCATGTGGGTAAGCCCTGAGTCCAGCAGCTGTATAATTCTCATCTAGTAACATGAGGTAGGCATTTGGGCTTCAATGAGCCATGGCCTTCTGTCACTGTGGGTTGTGCCATTTCTTCTTTGAGATGTCTGTTACATACATGCATCTTTCCATGACAGGTACCTCATATTTCTGGCATCCCCATCTTCCTGTGTACCCACTGGAGCCTGGGCTTTTCCTTTATACCTTCATTCAAGAGCCTTTATGGACCCCATTGCAGAAACATTAGCTCTGACACATATTATCTCAAAATGTCATTCAAAATTATACTACCTTACAATATTAGATCTTCCCTTTCTCTAAATTCAGTACCATGTGGACCATGATGCCAAGTTCTTTGTCCAACTTGATATGGACCTGGGTCTTTGGGTTATTTTGGTTTTTGTTAACTTAACAAAATCTAGACGCATCGAAGAAATGTGTCCCCTAACTGTGATGGATATTTTTTGTTAGTTTGACACAATCTACAGTCTTCTGAGTAGAGGGAATCTCAATTGAGAAAATGTCTTCATAAAATTGTCTGCAGAAAAAATTATGGAGCATATTCTTGATTAATTATTGGCTTTGAATGTACGGGCCTTGAGTATGTTGCCCTGTGGTGATATTTTATTTGAGCCCTAACAAGTAAAGCTGGCATGGGGATCAGAGGGAAAAGCCAGCAACTATGTTAAACATAGAGGCCAGGCAATGGTAGCACATGTCTTTAATCCTAGCATTTGGGAGGTAGAGATTCATCTGGATCTCTGTGACTTCAAGACATTACTGAGAACAGAGCCAGATGTGGTGGCACATGCCTTCAATCCCAGCACTAGTTAACCATAGATGTCTGGAGGTAACTACAGACAGACAGGAAGAGAATGTAGATCAATAAGGGACAAACACGGTAATCCTTTGCCTTTACCATTGGGAAACTCCCTGAGGGGCCTCTTGCAGGCCCCCAAGACAAATTAAGTTCAGCCCTTTCTTGCCATCTTAGAAGAAACCTATTCCAAGAGCAATTAAATAACCAAATGCCTATTGTAAGAAACCACACTACTCATGGAGATAGAACAGCTATAGCACAGAGAACAAAAAATTCAGGAGAAACCAAAAAGCAAATTTTTTGGCAAACTTCTATAAATGAACAAAGACCAAAATTAAAAATAAGAATAAATGTCATTCTCATTGAAGGTCTTGTAGACACAGGTGCAGAAGTAACAATAATTGCACCAGAATCTTGGCATCCAAATTGTTCTTCTCGGGAGGTAAATGTTCAGCTGTTAGGGACTGGAACATTATCTCAAGTAAAACAGAGCACAAGATATGTCAAATGTATAGGGCCAGAAGGACAGAGAGGAAAATTAAAGCCATATGTGGCTAATATAGCTATGAAATTATGGGTCCATGATTTATTACCACAACGGAATACCAGATTAATATTCCTCCAATCTCAGAAACAAACCATGAACTAACATATGTTTCTGAGAAAAATATTAGAAGGTATTATAAAGAACTGTCATTGACAATCCAGAATATATAAGAACAGGGCACAACAGCTGCTAATCTTTCAAAGACACCAACAGCCCTACCTTTAAAATGGATAACAGACAAGTCTGTATGGTTTCAGCAATGGTCTTTAACAACAAAGAAACTCCAGGCTTTAGAATAGCTGGTACAAGAGCAGTTAAATGCTCAGCATATTGAAGAATCAACCAGCCCTTGGAAATCTCCCCTATTTCTTATAAAAAATAAATTTGGTAAATGGAGAACGGTAACATATTTAAGAGCAATTAACAACGTAATTCAGCCAGTGGGCTCTCTACAATCTGGAATTCCTTTGCCTACTCTGTTACCTAAAGAAAGGCCTCTTACACTTACCAGTTTAAAAGACTGCTTCTTATCAATACCTTTACAAGAAAAATGCAGAGAAAGATTTGCCTTCATTGGGCCTACTTATAATAATTCTCAGCCAGTGAAGAGATGTCAATGGAGGGTCCTCCCATAGGGAATGTTAAATAATCCAACCCTGTGCCAATATTTTGTATGTCAGCCATTGGAAATAATATGTAAACAATTTCCTAAATCTATAATTTATCATTAAATGAACAATATTTTACTAGTTGATTCAAATGAAGATACTTTAGAAAGAATGTTTGAAGAAGTAAAGAAAATTTTGAATGCTTGGGGATTACAAATTTCTACTAAAAGAATATGAAGAGGAGATTCTATTAATTATTTAGGATATAAAATAGGTCTACAATGATTAGGCCTGAAAAGTCGCAAATTAGTGGATATTGATTATGACTCTTAACAACTTTCAATGACTATTCAGAGACATTTCAAATCTATGCACTGATATTGGGGTAAAAAATGCTGAACTGAGTAATTTGTTCAAAACCTTAGAGGGTGACAAGGATTTGAATAGTCCAAGAGAATTATCAGCTGAAGCTAAGAGAGAATTGTTTTTGTTGGAAAAGAAAATACAGGATGCACATGTGGATCATGTGGATCCAAAGCTTGATTGCATTTTGGTTATTTCACCCTCTAAGCATTCTCCTACAGGAATTTTAATGTGGAGGGAAGGTATTATAGGAAGTGATAGAGCTTTGTGGAAAGAGGAAGTGATGTAGCTGGGCAAAGAAAGGAAGTAATATGGCAGGATACAGAAAGGTATATAAGCGTGAATATACAGAAAGTACCTCTCTCCTTGGCTGAGGATTTCCTAGAGGTAAGATGTGACTGGCTTGCTCTCTGATGTTTCACTTTTTACCCCCAATAACTGGCTCTGGGGAAGGCCATTTAGCAATTCATGCTACAGTGCCCCACTTGAATAAGGTATGCTTGGTTTTAGAAGAAAGGATGCTGAGTTGCCCTCAGTGAACAAGCAAGTGAGTAGAGTTTCACCATGGCCTCTACATCCATTCTTGTTCTAGGTTAATACCTTGAATGCTGACCTAAGCTCACTTAGTAATGGACTGGTAATTTTCTGCTCTGGCTTTCTCTGGTAAGCAAGCCCCTCCCCAGAATCAAGTGCACTTGTGCACTTATGGCATATACACTTTAAACTGAGTAGCATAAGATGTATAGCTCACACATTATCTTTTCAAGTTGAGCTCCCCAAACTCTTCCTACGAGAGCCTCCCCTATTCTGCCTGCCTAGATCTTGTTACACAGATCCTCCACTGCCAAACTGTGCTGAATTCCACCTGAACTACTTCTACCTGTGCCATTGCTGCTCCCCAAGGCTATCTTGGGATGCAGACTGCTCACTATCTTTTCGTGGAGATCTTCCTTGAATCACTTCTGCTAACCAACCAGGCACATAATCCTAGGCCTAGAATCTATCATATAGCTCCTGCACATGCTTTCACAGTTTAGTTACCCCAATTCTCAGTTTGCCTATGCCATATTATTCTTCCAGGACTGTTTCTAATGGACATATCATCTTCAAGCTTTGTATGAGGAGTTCCACAAACCTGGTAGTGTCATGCCTACCCTTCCACACCTGACTCCAGTCACACAGCTCTTTCACTGGATTTCCTCATGAATACCTTTGCTGATAATCTCACATTTGCAATTTTCATATGTAGATGCATAAATTGAAGATTGGCATTGCCTTGTGGCACTTCCCTGACACTAACATGCATGGGCCATTAAGTGCCTCTCAGCCCTCACTCAGTCATGTATCTTCTGCAACAGCTTTCCCACGTGAAATATCCTGGAAAGAATTACACTTATATAATTAGAATTTTCTTTGGACTGCCAACCAGCTCCCAAATAGAGACAGTGAAACTTATTAATTTTGAATGATGGGCCATAGCTTAGACTTGTTCTACTTAATGTAATCTGTTTCTATTCACCTATGTTTTCACTTGGGATTTTTTCCCTTTCTTTCATTCTATATGTGCCACTTTTCTGCTCCCTCCATAACTGCCTGGCTGGGCCCTGACATCTTTTCTTTCTCCCATTTTTTGAGCTTAAATTTTTCCTCACACTTACTTTCCCTGCCCCAAAGCTCTGCATGTACCTCCTCCATCACTATTGGTCATTCTGCTTTTAATTAGAACTACCAGGTGCCTTAAACCAGCCAGGTAAAACAGAAACACGTGTTTACATAATTAAACAAATGAAATATGTCTTTACATACTTAAAGATATATTCTGCAACATAAACAAATGCAACACATCTTTACATAGTTAAACAAATCCAACATATCTTTACATAGTTAAAATGCAAAATATGTTTGCATAATTAACAAATACTCCACAACACGCTTGGCTATGTACATACTCCAATATCTAGAATAAGATGAGCATATCACACATTACACAACTGGCTTGCCTAATAATGCATCCCTGAATTTCATTCTCCAGTTTCATCCTCATACTCCTTTGTCTCATAACACACAGATCACATACCAGCTTTGCATTTGAGCTCCAAAGAAATTAACCCTCCAGCACAAGCACCATAGTCCCGGGCTTAGTTTTGATTATGCAGTTCCCACACTAGCTTTTCCTGGTAAGTTTCTGAAGAAGCAAGTTGTCCTGTGTCATTAACCACTAAGTTATGCTCTTATGTGCCTATTGACAATTACCAAAACCTCATCTAATAGTGGTGGCTTTAGACACAGTTTAGTTTGGTAGTTCCTATACCAGCTTTCTTTGGTCCTTTCTTCAGAACAAGGCTTTCCTATGCCATCTCCACACTCCCTAAAATTAACAGTGGAAGCAGAGATAATGCACTGATTTGTATTATCATAGTCTGTAGCACATCTACTGGCAGTGTCATCCCCACACTCCCAAGTATGGAAGACAATATTCAAAAGGCCAATCTCAAAATCTCTTTGCCTTGTGTTCTCAAAATAACGTTATCTGCCAGCACCATTCACAAACTCCCATACATAGCTCCTTTGTAGCAGATCTTACAGTTCCTTCCCCTGCAGCAATATCTCACAACCAAACCTCAAACAACTGTCTACACAGTCTAGGGTTCTCTGTAAATGCACCTATCATGCACTAAGTTTGCCTGGTGATCTCCACATAACCTCAAGTGTCTTTGCCATTCCCACACTCCCAAAAGTCTCTCTTGTCATGTGGCACCTGCACCCACATTTCCTAGTGAGTTCTGTCTGAATCTAGCTCTCTTGATATCTCTATGTACTCTCAGACCTACGTGCAGAAGCTTTCATTGCCCACCACTTAAGGTTGACTGCCAGTTCTATCCATACAGTTTGAGTTGCTGCCTAGTCTTGAGGCTACAGCACTAGCCTTCCTGGTCAGTTCTCACAGAGCCAACACCACCTGGACCATCTCTATACTCCATGTTATGACACTCTCACTTGCACAGTACTTAGAAAGGCTTGCCTGATAATGGTCATCAGAAAGTTTTCCCCAGCACATAACTACCTTACTGATATGATGAAGTATTATGACCAAAAGCCAAAAGTCACTTTGGAGAAAAGAGTTTATTTCAGCTTAGTCTATTGAACTCCAGTCAGGAACCTTGATAGAAGAACTGACACCAAATCCATAAGAAGAATGTGGTCACTAGCTTTCTACCCATGGATTACTAAGCTTACTTTTTTATATATTTTAGTGTGACCTGAACAAGGGTGACAGCACCTCTAGTGGGAAGACCTCTCCAACATTAAACATTAATCAAGAATATGCTCCACAATCTTCTCTACAGGCAAATCAGATGGACTCATTGTCTCAATTAAGGTACTCTCCTTCCAGAAGAACCTAGCTCATGACAAATTGGCAATTTAATAATCAACACAATTGAGTACTTTTCAACTATACACAAATTAATAACGATGAAGCCATAGCATTTCCTTTCTTGGTCATATGGTGGTGGAGGTCTCTGAACCTATGTGCCTGTTCAGGGCCCCATCTGTGGGAGGCCATCTCCCATCATTTACAATGGTTCCTATGAGGAGGAGAGAAGAATGGAATCTTGTAGATAGAAAGATAGCAGAGATGAGGCAGAAATACAGGATAGCTTTGGGAGTACCTGTGTTGTTATATACTGTGTCCCACAATATATTGTGCACCATAGTAAACTTATCTGGGGTCAGAGACCAGAACAGTCACTAGACAGACATAAAGGCCAGAAAATGGTGGTGCACAAACCCATTTAATCCTAGCATTCTGAAGGCAGAGATCCATCCAGATCTCTGTGAGTTCAAAGTCACACTGGAAACAATCAGGCATGGTGACACATGTCTTTAATCCCAAGAAGTGATGGCAGGAAGTAGAAAGGTATATTAGGTGTGAAAAACAGCAACTAGAGTCAGTTAAGCTTTTAGGCTTTTGAGATCTATTCAGATGAGGACTCAGAGGCATTCAGTATAAGGAAACAGGGTCGGCTGAAAAGTTGGCAGTTGGCAAAATGAGATTAGCTGTGGCTAGTTCTGTCTCTCTGATTTTTCAGAATTTACCCCAATACCTGACTCCTGGGTTTATTTTTTATCAACAAGATCATCTAAGATTCCTGCTACAGACCTGCTACAATATCAAATGGCTACTTCTGTCTTTTCAAAAATGCTTTTTATCACAATGCCAAGGGGAGGAGGAAAAGACCACCCCTTTGCTAGATCAAACCATATCATACAGCCAAATGCAGACCCTTCCAAACACCTAGCAATCATGCATGTGGTAATGTCATCCCTTTTTGCAGCACTGCTGGGTAAAGCAAGCTCAAATCTCAGTAGGAAACCTCTGTGGGATCTCATGGGTCCCCCTTCTTAATATAATAAAGGGCCCCCTCAGACCCTTCAGATAGAGTCTGTCTGCCTTGTGTTATCTTCTTCAGCTAGATAAGCCTTACCCGTCATGTAAATACACTTTCCATCAATCATATACTGTCTTAGACTGGCAGCTAGCAAGAAGAACGTTACCCATCTCTGACTACCAGCCTCTGGCAGAGGATGGTACAGAGCTTATCTCTGAATCAGGTCCTTAGTATGACCTTGCAAGTAGCTGGAACAACCACAGCAATCCCTAGGGCTGCCACACTCCACCAGTTAAGGAGTTGAGGGTGATAAAGATGGAATATCCTTTTTGAATGGGTCTAACATATATATAACAGCCTTAGCTGGTCCAAGCCCTTTTTTAAAGCAGTAAACTCATAATGTAAATTCATCAAAAAAGCCTGCAACAAACTTAAAAGATTCCCTTAGCTTCACCAAACCATGGTGCATTAATATCAACAAATTAACATAATTTGTATATGAATATTACTATACATATTTACAATTAGCATGGATATCACTATATGTATTTACAATTACCTTAAACATCACTATATACATTTACACTTCTCACAAACTTACATTCAAAAGCAAACTCGATATAGGTCTACTTTGTAAACTTTAGCAAACATCTAAAAGAGATCTCTTAACAGAACTATTTACATTTTCTTCCAACAAGTCAGAGAATACATAAATCTTGAGTCACCACAGTTAAAATTGCAGGTGAACTCAAAACTATTTCATTTCTGAAGTTTGAAGTGCAGAGTTAGTTTTGATAACATCCATAAAATTTCACTAACAGTTTGAAGTCAGAGCCTAATATGTCAGTGGCTCAAGAGTCTTTCTATCCAACTCCCTCAATCCTGGAATTTGGTGAGTGCTGCTGCTAGGGTGCTGTAACACTTGGGATGATGTCATTCCCCCAGAGTTACCTTTCCCACCAGCCTTGCTCAGCAGTTCTGGGACCAGGGGAAGTGCGCCCTGTGGTGGACAGTAGCCACTCATTGCAGATCCCCTGAATGCTGCAATTCAAACAAACATTTTGAAAACTTCATTCCCCACTATAACAGCACTTTATGTCAGTCTTTCCAAAGAACCTTGCTTCCAGGTAAGGATGGTCACCATAGTAACTGACCTACCTCTCTGCTCAGCTGGTAGGACTCAGGAACTGCCTCTTAAAGGGGCCACACATTAATTTGCTACTAGTAAACAGAAGCAGTGTAGCTCTGGGCTATGTTTCATTACTAAATGGAGAAAAAAACCTTAGTCCCAAATTCCTTCTCTGCAGTCTGGGGGAACCCTTAGTCTCCTGCTTTCCACCGCCTGCAGGATGGGACATCAATATCAGGAACATTGGTTCCATCAGCAGCTATGGTGTTATCAGAGCTTATATTCCTATGTTCCACACATTAAACCAATCATTCAGACAGCCATCAAGGTTCATTTGGCCACTTAGGGTACAACTCCCCCTTCTTAATATTTTGAAGGTGCTTCTAAGACTGTCATGAGCTTCATCAGCAATTCCTGGTCTTGATAGACTTTTACTAGCCCAATGCATCCCTCTTTTGCATTTTTGGCTCACCCCAAGTTCTGTATGCGGCCTTAAGCTTTTTTCTACACCCAAAGCAACTTCCTACCATACCAAGCAATTTCCTTTGCCATGAACCATAAAAGTTCTTAAAGAGACCTGACAAATGGCATTAGCATTTTAATTGCCTCCTGACAGGGAAGCTTTGTTCATCTGTTTCTAGTTCCTGGGAGGTTAGTGTAGCTGAAGTTTTCTCCAGTCCTACCCAGTTCCACGGACCTCAGAGCCACTTATAAATAATCACTCAGAAGCTTATATTAATCAAAACAGCTTAGCCATTATCTCAGGCCTACCACTGACTAGCTCTTACATTTAAACTCAGCCCATTTCTGTTAATCTATATGTTGCCACATGTTCCATGGCTTTACCTGTGTGCTATTACATGCTGCTCCCTGGATGGCAGGCTGGCGTCTTCCACATCTCTGCTCTGGCTCAAACCATCTCTGTCCAATTACAGTGGATTCATTTCTCCTCACCTTACATTCTATTTTATAGCTGGTATTTTAGTATGTTACTGCAGATTTTTTTTATTTCATTCTAATAATCAACAATTGGAAGTTGTTCCATAACCATCCTCTAGATATTTTTCTGGTCTGTAAAACTAACCTGATTTGTATAAGAACAAGTAAAAAATGCTGGTAGACTTAGCACCTTGTCATCATGTCCACTACTGATGTATAATAGCCTTCAAAGAGTCAATCAAATTTTCTCATGTTTTCCTCTCACATAAATACTCGTTTTTTCAATAATAAAACATGATTTTTTTTTAGTAACAAATACATGCTCAGGACAAGTCACAAACCAGCAGCTATAATGAATGCTACTGGTGGTCCAATGCTTCATTTCTATATATCACTTCCAAAATAAAAGTTCAAGCCTTTGACTCTGCCCATGGATTCAAGTTGTAAGATGCATGATTTGACACCATCATTTCTATAGTTTAACAAAAACTAGAATGACATTCTTAGTGTGTGTAAGAAGTATAAAATCATGCTTAACTTCTTCATAATTACTTTTAAATTAATAGTATCAGCAAATCTTGATAATTATAAAAAGGGTAAATTTGTAATTTCCTCTATTATGATAGTACCATTATTGACATTTATCTGTTCCTAACTAATTCCATTTCAACTACCTGATGTTGAACTAGAGGTAGCTGCATTGTGGCTGCACTGCTAAGGCAGTGGTATGGTTCACAGTACCATCTGGAACATCAGATTTGATTTAAATGAGAGGGAAGCAGAGTCTCACTGTGTTCCTCATTCAGCATTCAAAACAAAACAAAACAAAGAGAAATAACCCCCCAATCATTTACTTAATCGTAAAAGTATAGTTTAAATTGGATGGTCATTCCAGTGCTTTTATGAAATATCTAATTATTAATTACTATACACACACCCAATTCAGGGTAATCCATTTTATAACTACTATGCAGATATATTCCAGAGTCCATTGATTTGCTTCCATGTATGGTCTTTACTTCAAAATTATTAATGGATTTGGAATAAACTGAGGTTTCATTGTTCTCCATGGTCATATGTTTCTGAGAGAAATATTAGAAAGTATTATTCTAATGTGTGGTCATCAGCCATCCAGATTGTACAAGAACAGGGCACAACAATGATTTATACCACTAAGCTGACAAACATCACCCATAGATCAGTTTGGACTACAAACTTCTCAGAAAATTTTGAGATGGCTAGCTGAGATGATCCAGCTTCACAGACTACTCAAACAAGGATTTGAGATAAGCCCTGAACTTTTGCATTATGTAGAGACTGGACAACAAATGATATAGCTACCTTTCTTAGAACTTGACAATTAACCCCAAATTTTTCTTTTCAGAATCCCCTAAAGATGCCTTCACCCACAATCAGCAGGAAGCAATTTTGAGAACACAACACCCACATTCCTAATGAGGTGGGGTGAATCAGGTGGTTCTTGGTCTTTCTATGGGTTTTGGGTTCGGGATAATCTTCATTGTTTAGGAGGGTTGGTTACAAGTTATTTTTGTTAACAGTCAGGAAAAGTGCTAAGCAAAGGAGATTAGATTTAAGGTTCTTGTCTGAAAAAAAGATACATAGAAATGATAGAATAGAGGGTAGATTATTGAATCTATTCTGAAAAGACAAAACCAGGAGATTCTATTAATTATTTAGGATATAAAATAGGTCTACAAAAATTAGACCCCAAAGGTGCGAATTTGGACAGATCGGTTATGGACTCTTAATGACTTTCAAAGATTATTTGGAGATATTTCCCATCTATGAACTATTGCTGGGTTAAAAATAATGAACTGAGTAATTTGTTCAAAACCTTAGAAGGTGACAAGGACTTAAATAGTCCAAGAGAATTATCACCTGAAGCAGAGAAAGAATTGGCCTTGGTAGAAAAGAAAGTAGAGGAAGGATATGGTGACTATTGTGGATTCAGGTGTCAGAATGTCTTTTCCTAAGGTGCCCCTAAAAAGATTCAATGACCCTTCGGGTTGTGCTCTATCTCCAGGTGCTTATGACATTAAAAGAAGTATCTGATGTGTCTTTTCAGAAATCACAAAGATTTAAAAACCTAAAAGATTCTCAACAAAATCTTAATGTTGACAAAGATACTACCTTGCTTGCTTCATCTGAAAAGACAAGACTTTGGTGTCAAAGAACGAGTCTCAGAAGAATGATAAAGATTTGAAGAGATTGAAAAAAGAGATTCATGTGCTTTGTAGGAGTGGGGTGCTCTGGACAAACGAATCCAGGATATGGAATCTGAGTTGGAGAAGACAGAAGCAAAGCTAAGTATAGCAGTCAGAGAGAAAACATCTCTTTCTGCAAGTAATGCTTTACTGGAAAAAAAAGCTTATTGAACTAACCAGAACAAATGATCTGCTAAAATCTAAGTTTTTTGAAGATGGCAACCAAAAGAATATGAGAACTTTAAGGCTAGAATTGATGAAACTTAGAAATAAAAAGGAAACAAAGATGAGTAGTATGATGGCTAAACATGAAGGCATGAAGTTAAAGCTGCAGGTCAACAGAAGGACCTTGAAGAAATGCAGAGAAATGAAATCTATTGCTGGGTGTGTTTCACTTGGCAGAATTTGGAAAACTAAAATATGTACACCATACCATTGATGCTTATTCAGAATTTCAATGGGCCCATTGACCTGAAAAAATTTACTAGTTACTTCAGAGGCAACTGCTGTGGATATTTTGGTAGCATAGGGGGCAAGGGCATCCCAGTCTGTAGGGAGCCCATTGGCTGAATTATTTTATTAATAGCTATCAGATCTGTCAGCATTCTCCAATTACCAGATTTTTTTTAATAACAAATACAGGAGAATTCTAAGGGCTGGTAGATTCTTCAATGTGTTGAGCATTTAACTGCTCTTGAACCAGCTGTTCTAAAGCTTGTAGCTTCTCTTTTGTGAAAGGCCATTGTCTAACCCAGACAGGTTTATTAGTTAGCCATTTTAAAGGTAGGGCAGTTGGTACTTCTGAGAGTTCAACAACAGTCGTGCTCTGTTTGTGAATAGCCTGAATGTTTGGTGACTGATTTTTATAACATGTCATGATATTATTCCTAGAAACATGCATTGGTCTGTATTCCTTTTCTGAAAGTGTAGGAATTTTAATCTGGGTATTCCACTGTTGTAACAGATCTCGGCCCCAAAGATTTACTGCTAAGTTTGCTACATATGTCTTCAGCCTTCCTCTCTGTCCTTCTGGCCCTATGCATTTAACCCATGTCGAACTCTGTTTTATCTGAGATAGGGTGCCAATCCCTAACAGTTGGACATCTACCTCTTGAAGAGGCTAATTCGGATGCCATGAATTTGGTGTAATTATAGTCACATCTGCACCTGTGTCTGCCAGGCCCTCCAGAACCAGGCCATTAATTTGAATTCTAAGCTTTGGTCTTTGTTCCTTTATGGAAGTCTGCCAAAATATTTGTTTTATAGTGTTCTTTGTAAACTGTGATCCATCTATCAAAGCTGTTTTATCATCCATTGCAGTATTGGTTTTTACATTGGGCATTGGTTTATTCAGTTGTCCTGGAGAGGAATTTCTTCCACAGTGGCTGGGAATGTTCGTACTACGTTTGGTTTGGGGGCCTGCAAGAGGCCCCCTGAGGCGTTTCCTGCCAGTAAAGGGTTGCCTTGTATATCTATTTTTGATCTGCACTCACTGTTCCAATGTTGGCCTTTGCCATTGTCTTCTAAATTCTAATTCTCTCCATGTTTACTCTTGATTTCTCAGAATCCTTTCTTACATGCTATGTCCTCTTTAAATCCAAACCTCCCATTTTTGATAACAAATAAGTTTTTCCAATAGCAATCTCAGAAGTCTCCAGAAGGAAGATGGGACCCCAACAACAACTCTACCCAATCCAGAATGATGCCATGGTAATCATCATCATACTACACTTCTTGCCAGAATTTCAGACAATCTTACCCATTACTCTAAAAGTTGCTGCAGAACCTACAGTTAGTCTAACTGAGATTTAACTATCTGAGCTTTCTCACAGTACCCAACAGAGATAACATCACCCCCTAAACGGCAGGAAGCAATTCTAAGAAAACGATGCCCCTTCTCCCTTAGGTTTCATAATTCTCAGGGTTATGGATGACGGTTATAGTGTTGGGGGTGGAAGAAAATATTAACTCAGTATTGTAAAAAAAAAGGCGGGGGGGAAGGAAATGGAACGGATAGGTATAAGATATGATGGTAAATCATTGTATATACTAGTAAACAAACTTAGTAAAATAGCAACCTTAGACAATTTGCACTGTAATTTGTACTGTTATAGATTCTTATATGTTGATACAAACGTAAATTATTTTTATACTCCTGTTTAAGATAATTTGTATATTGATACAAATACAGAACTATATTTGTTATAATGTACATATATTTCTACTCTTATTTGACACATTTTTATATTGATACAAATGTAAATTTATATCTGTCATACTTTATATATGTTCTACTTCTGTTAGGATATTTGGTATATTGATATATATTTAAGATTATTGTCATATTGCATATCGCACTATATATTCCTACCTCTGTTATAAATATCTTGTGTATTGTCACAATTTTGAAGTCATCATTCTTCACCATACATTTGCTTATAGACTGTTTACCTTATTTACGTGAAGCCTTAGTCCTTAGGTTATTTCGGTAGATAAGATTTATAGATCTATATTCGCCTATGCCTGTCATCTCTATAGTTATGTTAGTTAGGTTATCCAGATTTACAGATACATAGGTCAGATGGACAGGTAATCTTCAAACACTTTGTAGACCTAGAGAATATGGCATTTAAATAACTTAGAATTCTGTTGACATGAGACACAATTGCTCCTGGCTGCACCAATTGATCCAGAGAGAATGTTGGGATTCTAAGACATTTCCATTTGGAAGTCTGTCTTTTTGGCACAAAATGGCCTACTGGGCAAAGAACTGCCCTTGCCTTGATGGCTGACATTACAAATGCAATGCTGTCCTTTCTGGACAAGCGGGACACAAGGAAAGCGACCACTGTACTCTGCCAAGACAGGGTAATATGGTCATTCAGAAATCCTGCTTCTGAAAATGGTCTGTCAGATACTCTAGGCCTGTAGCCAATTTGAATGCACCAACAATGCTGAGAAACATTAGGTGACTGTCCAGGCTGCCAGCTGTCTTGGTCTACTCTTGCAAGATTCCCGAAAGTTGCTTGCATCCATCTACCATTTCTCAGGTACCATTATGTTCCTTCTCAGGTCTTTGATGTGGTTGAAAACTAGATAGTTGTAATTTCCTCAGTTATGATAAAAGATAAGTTAGATATAAAACCTTAAACTCACAAATATAAGATAGATAGGACATCTTCTTTAATATTGTAACTATAATTCTTGCTCGGTAATTGTTTTGTTATATGTAATTTTACCATGTTAAAGTTAAAACCTTCCTTTTTTTAAAAAAAAAAAGAAAAAAAAAAGGGAAAGTGCTGTGGATATTGCTCTATATAAATAAAACACTGATGGCCAGTGACCAGGCAGGAAGTAGGTTGCCAGGCAGGAAGTAGGTGGGACAAGGAGAGAGGAGAATTCTGGGAAGCAGAAGGCTGAGGGGGGGAGACACTGCAGCCACCGCCAGGAGAAGCAGCATGTAAAGACTCTGGTAAGCCACCAGCCACGTGGTAAGGTATAGATTTATAAAAATGGGTTAATTTAAGATAAAAGAACAGTTAGCAAGAAGCCTGCCATGGCCATACAGTTTATAAGTGATATAAGCGTCTGAGTGATTATTTTATAAGTGGATTGTGGGACTGCGGGGCTTGGGGAACCTAGAGAGAAGCCCTCCAGCAACAGGCAACTATTGCCAAAGCTTAACTGGAAAGCCCAAACTCTTCATCTTCTTTTCCTGCTGGGGTACGGAGATGAACTGTGTCATTGAGACAGACAGTGGAACTGACAATGCCATGGTCCTTTCATTTCTGGTGACTATACAAATGTCACCAGGTTAGGATAACAAAGCTTGTGGAAAAAATGGTTTTACAGGCCGAAAAAAGTTGCAATTTGGGCTGTACAGGGAGCAAGTCATTTTTAACTCCTTAAATTGTTTAAAAGGAATTTGGGACATGCACATGTATGATATTTCCTTTGGCATCTTAAGTCTCTATTTCGGGGAACATTTGAAAGCCTTGTCTGAACTTGTCTGGCCTAAAAGGGCTATTTTTATTCACTCTCTGTAATCTTACTTAAAATCAAAGTTAAGAATTTACTCTTTTACCACAGGAGGTTTCTGTTCTCCCTGAGCTTTGCCTTAGGGCACTTGCATTACTGTTTGACAGGTGTACCTCACTATTCAAATTCATACTTGAGCAGGTCATGTCCACCCACACGCACAGACTGGTGCTTGGTGTCAGAAGTGAGAACCCCTCAGGTTCTCACCAAATCAGTGAAGAAAAAAATGATGAGAGTACTTGAAACAAGTACATTTTCAGAGAGATTTCCTCCCAGATAGGTCTTCTTTGTCCCTGCTTGTTTCCTCTCCCAAGATGCAGAGTCTCTTATGCTGCTAGTGCTGCTCAGGCTCTCCAGTAGCTGTTTTCTGTTCTGGGGGTAGGAGCCTGCAACCCCACTTCAGCCTCATTTGTATGCAGCCTCAGCTTTTCCAGTGCTGTCATTGCAGCTACTGCTAGGGACTTAGACCCTGCTCTTTTCATTGCAGGGAGGATTTCAAAGCCTCTGCCACTCTCTCCACTCCATGGCTCATTCCACCCAACATCTTGTCAGCTAGCAGCTTTCCCCAGGGTCCCACATCACCTCAGCCATGGTTCCACACTTGGGGATGCTGTCTGGTGACTGCAGGAACCACGGTGTCCCTGGAATGCACTCAAACTCAGAGGTACCTGCTCCCTGACCCTCCACTAATTGGTTCCCAAATGTTGGCTTGGAGAGGAGGTTCAGTGCTAACACTGAGGCCTTGCATGCTCCAAGGGTGTTTTGTGCTAGGGCAATTTTGTGCAGCTTTCTCATTCTGATAGATATTCCCTTGGGTGAGTAATTCTTCCCCTACAGAAGGAAAAGACACCTGAAGAACATCCAGTTTTTGAATAAGAGAAATTACTAATTTTTTTCAAGCCTTTCAGTTCTTCCCCTATTTCATCCCAAGATGAGATGAACTAGGCTTCATGGTCAAGAGGGAAATGGCCCTAATTATATGGTACTGTAAAATTTTTTTCAGGCACTGATGGTGAAGTGGAGGGTTTTGTCTCACCTGTGTCTGCCTCAGGGAAAAAATTTACCCCTGCTGCTCGGGACTCAGATCTAAGCTGTCCACAGGTCAAAAGCTTCCACAGGAATATTTTCTCTGCCTGATTTTCCTCATTGTATTGTTGTATTTTGACTCCAGTTCTCTCCCACTAGTCTGTGTTCAGTCGAATAACAAAGGACACAGCTCCCCTGTACTTGTTGCTTTTCTACCTTACCCTAAGTTTCTTCCTACACTATATTCCTATACTTAACCCTATATTTTTTTTTCCTAATTTGATAAGCAGAAATTAAGAGAAAATGAAAGAAAGAAAGCTAGACAGAGAGAGATATTTGCTACAGCCTAATCCTTTCTGTATACATTTTTTGATCCCACAGAATAAAATACCCCACCTTCACTTTTATTACGAAACCAGACATGTTCAACTGCTTCTCACAGGCTACGTTCCTACTCTCACTTAAGTTCCTCCACACCCAAATCCCTACTTCTGCATTACCTGTGGGAGGGTCCCTGAACACCTTTTACAATGGTTTATATGAGCAGAAGAGAGAAAAATAAATTTTTAAATAGAAAGATTGCAGAGATGAGACAGAAACACGGGATTGCTTTTCAAAGACATGGTTCAATACCCAATGGCCCCTTCTGTCTCTTCAAAAGGGCTATTTATAACAATGCCAAGGGGTGGGAATATATCTCCCCCTTGTTAGATCAAAGCATACCACACAGCCAAGTGCAGACCCTTCCAAACACCTGGTCACCATGCATGTGAGGCTGTACCTTTTTCAATAGCCGCTCATGGCGCCAAATCTCAGCTTCTACCCTTACCTCCTGTAATCCTTTCTCTTTCAGTGTAAGTGAGCCTGGTCCTTCAAAAATTGACATGACCTATCACTGAGCCAAACCTCACATGCTCTGTACAGTGAGATCCAAAGAATCACATGCACCAGACCCACTTCCACATTCCCATTCCTGGCAATGTTCACTTAGTTTCTGAACCAGCTTCATTCACAAGTTCCCCTCTGTTCATAAGTGGATCTGCAGAACACCCTTCACCCATTGATAAACCTCCAAAGAGGCTATGTCTTTACAAATAGTCTCACTTGATGTGGAACAAAGTATTCGAACATATTACCTTACTAGTACATTTTCACTTGAAGCCACACCTGTTCTTGCCATGGACACACTTTCAGACCCAGTTTTGAATATACTCGTGGAGGAGTGGGTGATAGCCTTGTCTAGTGAACTCCAGAGCACCTTACCTACCAGAGCCAATTCCATACTCCCTGACATATCTCCTGTATTGCTATTTCCTGGTCATTTCCACAAAAACAAACTGGTCTATGTCATTGTCACAATCCAGACCTATATCTGGGTGTACACAATGTGAGTTGACTTTGTCTGTTGAGCCCAAAGTCATTGCCTATCAAAGGCATCGCTACACTTCCGGGCCTGGCTCCTATAACACAACTCTTTCATCTGTTTTCCATGGAGAGTTCTAACAGAAACAATCGTGCATAACCCACTATCATACTCCCAGGTCTAGCTCTAGAAGCCCTAATAGTTCACTGGCTTTTCTGGTGAAAGATCAACACTAACACTCCCACATTGCCTGCACCATCTCTATATATAATATCCCAACTCTCATTGAATACTTCCATCACTGGGTTTCTGAGGTGAGTTCTCCATCATCAAGGTCCCACATGCTGTCTCCACAGTCACAGGCCTAACTCCCGGTGTGAATTTCATGCACAGACTTTGTTTGGTGATTTGCCACAACATCACCTACCTACACTATCCTGTTGACATTGATGCAAATCTTGGCATGGCTTCTCATGAGTTCTGCAATAGTGAATCCTGCTTGCCCAATTTCCACTCTCCGGGTTTTTTTTCTCAATGCACAGATACCTCACTGGTTTTTGAGATGAACTTCAAGAGAAGTTCAGAATACTGTAATGATCTTGTAATTTCTGTCCTGGCACTGATCACACATTTTCTAAACTGGATTTCACTGCTGTACACCATCTCTACATGCCCCATAAAGCTCTGGATGTACATATTGCATATACTCTGAATTGTGGGCTACAGTGTGCCTCACCTTCAAATGAAGTTCGTACCCCCATATTTCCATATTTTCTATGCTCAGCCAGCACCTGTACTTGTTTTCCTGATTAATTCCACTAGTAGGAAGACAACATGGGCCTTCTCCACATTCCAATTTGGACACACAGATTACACCTCTTCTTGGCTTGTTAATGCTCCACAGAACTTCACCACTAGCACCATGTCCATTGCTAATGATAGCAAGTCCTGAACTGACTTTTGTCATTTTGTTCTTCCAATATAAAGTCTAGTTGAGCCATCTCCTCATTACCAGGCTTATCTCCAGATGTGAACCACAGGCACTGGTGTTTGGCATGATTTCCCTGTAACCTGGCCTTCTAGTACCACCCGTCATTCCATGCTTAGCTCTGAGCATGCAACTCTTGCACTGGCTTTTCCTGTCAAGTAAGCCCAGAATCAAGACCACCTGTGAGAAACCCCTACTCCAAAGGCTGGCAAAGAGTGTATACTCATATTGCAGATGGAGTGAATAATATCCTTGCCTGACAGCACAAACACCACACTCATGGGCTTGGTTCTTGTCTCTCCACCTGGCCTGGCTTTGTCTGGTGAATTTTCCCAGACCCAAGCCCATTTGTACCATCCCCACTATTCCATGCATTTGTACATTCATGCAGATCTTTTACCTGTCTTCCTGTCAGTTCACAAACCTATGCCCACCTGTTCCAACTGCACACTCCATGGGTTATCTGTGAATCACTCACTGGTTTTCCTTATGACTCTTCTCAGAAGCCCACCTATATTATGCTCCATATCTCTGAAGACAAACTTCTTCCACTGATTTCCTACTGTATCTGTGTAGCCAATGCTATCTCGACTCTTCTAGTCTTATCTAATTCCTTATTAGCAGACTACATACCTTATATTTTGTTGAGTTCTATACAACCTCAACTGCCAGAAACATATGCTAACTCCAAGGCCAAGCTTTGGTCATACACCTCCTGGACTGGCATCCTGTTGTTTCATTGTTTTATTCAAAATCCATGCCATATATTCTAAATATAATTCTCCTCCCTCATCTGCTCCCATGTTTTCCTCACCTCCCCAACCATCCAATTCCATGCCTTCATTATTTGTATCTTTTGAAACTAAAAGGAATATAAAGAAACAAACGAAACAGAATAAGAAGAAATAAGCAACAAAATAGTACAAGAAACACACACACACACACACACACACACACACAATACCCTAAAACCATAAAAACACATAAGCAGATACTATAATGTTTAAACAATTGACAAATGTCCCCAAAAATCAAAATGGGGGATGTCTTTTAAAAAAAATGAGTTTGTTTTTTGTTGCCTATCTACTGTTGTACATGGGGCCTACATTTCAGCGTGGTTTGTATAGCCATTAAGAGTCCATGGGTAAAATTAAATTTCCTTTCCAAGCAGTTATCAATTAAAGACAGTTTCTTGATTAGGGGTGATAGACAGTGTTCACTTCCCACTGTCAGTGCTGGGACCCTGTCCATATTGAACCTGTGTTGCTCCTCTTCATGTTGCCAAATCTCTTGTGAGTTCAGATGTGCATCTGTCCTGCTGTGTTTAGAAGGCCTTGTATCCTTGATATTCTCTATCCCTTCTGGCTTTTACAATAGTTCTGCCTCTTCTTTCCTAAGATACCTAAGTCCTGAGGGGATGGGTTTGAAGAAGAAATCTGATTTAAGACTGAGTGTTGCCAAATCTCTCATTTTCTGCACATTTTTAAGTTGTGTGTCTCTATATTAGTTCCTATCTAATGCAAGTGGAAACTTATCTGATGATAGCTGAGTCAGCCTGTGGGTATAGCAGAATGTCCTTAGGAATAATTTTATAGCTATATTTCTTAAGCAGAATAGTATTATTTGATTTTTCCTTGGGACTGAGGTCTATCTAGTCTCAGGTTCTTGGCCACATGGACAATATGAAGCATGGGTTCCATCTCACAAAATGGATCTTAAATATATTCAGCTGGAGGTCAGTTTTCCCATGATATTTGTGCCACTATTGCAGAAGTGAATAATGCAGGCAGGTAACATGGTTGATCACAAGATTTATGCTTGGGATTATGGTTGCTCTTCTCCTCAGTTTTTTACCAGAGTACAATCTGGTACCTTGGACTCTAGCAGTGTCCAAGAAGGGTCCACTTAGGCACCAACTCGACTTATCCATATTCAATGAGATATTTAACTGTTGTCTTCAGCATTTGAGTATTGATATCAGCTTGTGGAGGGAAACCAAAAGGCTTGGCAATATCCTGAGTTGTTTGGGGGTTTCTATAGAGCACCTGTGTCTGAAAATCCATTTAGAGTGGCCTGGAAGTTTCACTTGGTCTCAGAAGATCTCTAGTTAGGTCATGTCTCACCACTGATTTGGTGACTCCATTTTTATTTTTCATATGTGTATATGTTGTAAGACATTCCTACATTAGTAAGTTTCCATATGACTTATTAAATAGTGCAATTCATTTACATGACCAGTTCTCCTATAGTCAGTTTCACCTATACCACACCATATTTCAAATCCTAATCATCAACATAGGGATCATCACCTGACTCACTGATAATGCTCTCTAAAAACACACCTGGGTTCATAATCTGTATGTCTCTTGTCCAGCTTTCTTCATGCACTCCCTACTTTAGATTTCATGAGTCAGTATCCCATAATAAAGACCATACATGTTGTTTCTTCCCACCCAAGTCTAGAACCAGATACACAATGAATGTACTGGCTTGGCCTTGTATGTGCCCCAGAACCTTGTCGACCAGAGCTATCCCCTAACTACAGCTAAACTCTGGTCATACAGTCCCTTCACCAGCTTTCACTTGTCAATCCTCCTGTACCTCTTTTGCCTTGCCACCTACATGTTCTAAGTACTAGGTTGGAACCAGTAGACTATGGACATGCTTTGCTTGATGAGCATTGCCAAATATTACCTAACAGCACCACCATTACCATGAAGTGTATAGCTCCTGTCACACAGTGAATGAAGCATCTTTTACTTGTGAGCCCCTGAAATCAGCTGACATGCACATTCTCTACACTTCCATGTGTTGCCTTATATCTATAGATAATGCACACACACACACATTACCTGGTATGCTTGACAGATCCTTGTCTGCCAGAACCAACCACAAATCTCCCAGAATAGCTAAGGTCACACATTCCTGAACTGGGTTTTCTTCATGAGTTATACAGGAACAAAATCTGTCTGCCCCTTGAACACATTTCAATACCTAGCTCTGATGCACAGATCTCATATTGACTTTCCTGAAGAAGTTTACCAGTACCTTGCTAGTTGGAGGCATTCATCATTCCTAGACTCTCTGGCTTAGCTCTGTTCATGCATTTCTTATATTAACTTTCCTTTTGAATACTCAAAATGCTGAGATCCCTTTTCATGTCTGTACATGTTGCTGTGTAAGCTCATGTCATATCCTGCTTTTACCTGGTGATTGCCAAATATCCTGACACTCCAGGAACATCTCACACTCTATGACCTTGTTCCTGTCACACAGATACTGTGCCCGCTTTTCTTCTATTAAGTTCCCCAGAAGCACGAGTGTCTAGAGCATTTCCACAGCTCATGGACGAGCTGTAAATTCAGAGATCACATGTTAAATTTACCTGATGCTGCTCCCCAGAATCTTACCTTCTGCTGCTCCTGTACTGATATCCGTGGTTAGTTCCTCTAGAACCCAGTCCTCCTACATAAGCTCTGCCAATTGTTCTCCAAAAACCTCACCTATCATCACAATCTAAGCCTAAAGATCTAGATATACAGATCACACACCAGTTGGACTCTTGATGTTTGCCTGTATGTTACCCAAACACATTGGACTAGCTCCAGACACAGGTTTCCTTCACCACCATTCCCTTTTGAGTGTTACTGAAACCACATATCACTCTGTTATTTCAAGTATCCCAGGCCTATCTCTACAGGCTCAGATCTCATCAGCTTTGTATGGCAAACTCCCGAGAACCTGGAATGTCCTCCAGTTACTCCACTGGATTGCTCTAGTGTTTTCTCTATTATCAAGCCCATCAATGCTATTTCTACATTCCTAGGTTTAGCTCCATATCCAAAATTCAGAAACAAGTTTCTCCAGATGAGTTCCCTAGACGCATGCCTTCTAACAACATCCCTGCACTACTAGATCCAGTTTGGAGATACAAGCCACTCATTGTCTTTCCTGGTGAGTTCCACCAGAAGCATGCCCACTGGTACCATCACCATACTCCAAGGGCTGGTTCTGACTATATAGAACACACATGACTTGGACTAATGAAGCTTTCCAAAGTCTTACTCATGTTTGCCACATGCAGAATCTCTGGCCCTGCTTCAGGTGGTTGCACTGATCCTGTGCCACATGTTCCTGTTGAGTTCCTCTAGAATCCAGCTAACCTGGTCCTCCTGACAATCCTGGGCCTTGTTCTGGATACATAGATACCAAATCAGATTTGCATGATGATGCTTCCCTGAACCTTATCCCTGCCATGGCTCCTGAACTGGTTTTCCATGGTTATTTTTTGGCCCAGAATCCATACATCTTCCAGAATTTCCAGGAGATCTCCACAGAACCTCAGCTGCCAGAGCCTCTCCCATAGTTCAGTGGGATAGTTCAGGTGAGGAAGGTCCTATTCCATCTTTCCCAGCTGACTTCCCCCATATTCACACTTTCCTTCCATAACCGCACACTCCAAAGCCTAGCTCTTCACACAAACATCAGGCACTTGTTCTAATGAAACTCACTGAACCTTGGCCACCAGCACCATCTCTGTACTCTCTGGCTTCTGGCCTGTCTTCTCTCACACAATGTCTACACTGGCTATTCCAGATGAGTTAAGTGTATGCATTGCTCCACCTGAGGTCTCCACAGTTCCAGGCATAGCTCTGTATGTGCAGAGCATGTACCTGCTCTCCCTGGTGCAGTCCTCAGAACATCGCACACTAGTGTCATGTCCATATTTCCAGGCATAAATCCGAGCTCAAGGCACTTGTACTGGCTTTTGGTGTGTTCCTCCAGAATAAGGCAGTGCCTGCTATCTCTACACTCACAGTCTTATTCCAGAACTCATGGCTTATAAAAGAGTTTGCATGATGAGCTCCATAGAATTATGGACACCATGCAATCTCCACTTTCATGGTCTGGGATCCTGACAAGCAACTCTACCATCAAAGAGGAACAAATTTCCCATAGCATGTAAATGATTAGAACACTAAATATAGAGTCCAAAGAAAGAGATTGAAAACTCATGAGAAATTCCATAAAGCAAACATGAACAAAAATCAGAGCATAAGCTGCTTTCTCATTGGAAATTTTAAAAATAAGAATATCCTGGAGTTGGACATTTCATAATCTAAGAGCATGAATGCCAGTCCAAAGTATGATACCCAGCTATAGTATGTGCTGTACTCAAAGGAGAAATAAAAGCTTTCCATGATACAAGCATGTTAATATTCTTCATGTTCATCAAGCCAGACTTATGAGGAAATCTGGAAGAAAGACTTCAGATCAAGAACGAGAAAAAAGATCCAAGAAACTTCAGTTAAGTGAAGAAAAGACATTATACCCACAGAAACACAAGATAAAACTAAGAACACAATTGGGGGAAAACAAATAAAATGACAGCAAACACAGACCTTTCAAGAATAACTTTTAGTATTAATATCCTCACCTCCCCAACCAAAAGACTCAGGTAAATTAAGTGGAGTTAGAAATAAAATCCATCTTCCTGTAGTCTTCAAGAAACTCATCTTACTGTCAAATATAGACAGCGTCTTAATAAAAGCGCGAAAATTGTATTCCAAGTAAATGGAATCAGGAAGCAAGTTCATGTCACTAGTCTAAAGTCAAACCACATAGATTTCAAAGAAAGACTTACCACAGAAGATAAAGAAGAGCAATCTATTTTAATAAGGATATTTATCAAGTAAAAATACATTACAATTTTAAACATAAATGCATCAAACTCAGGCACACCGAAATCCATAAGTGCATACCACTAGGCTTAAAAACACAGATGAACTCAAATTCAGTAATAACATGTAATATCTGGACTCCACTTCCTCTGGCAGACCTGTATCTGGACATTAAGTAAATGTATATGTCAGAATTAAATGACCATGTACATCAAATGAATCTAGCATGTATTTAACCCAGTCATCAAATAATTTACATTATACTCAGCACCAAAGGAAACTTCTCTAAAATGGAGCAAATTTTATAACACAAAACACTTCTTAACAAATTCAGGAAAGCTGAAAAAAAATCCCATGTATCTTACCTAACTAAAATAAAAGCTTGAAACCCTCAGTATTTACTCAGATTTGTGGAGATTAACCAAAAGCTTACTGAATGATGATTGGGCCAAAAAAGAAATTGGAAAAGAAATAAAAAAGCATCCTAGAAATAAGTAAAAATGAAGACAAGCACAACAAAGGCTCCGAGACACATTAGAAGTACTCCTTACAAGAAACGTTGTAGCTGTAATCACCTGCTTTAATAAATAGAAAGCACACATAAGTTGTGATACAACTCAAAAATTAGGAAAAACAAACAAAACAAAGCAAAAAACAAAACAAAAACAAAAAAACAAATGAACAAACAAACAACAAACCCAAGAACTAGCTGTAGCAGGAATCTGAAAAAGTTCTTATTAATAAAATCAAACCTGAGACCAGTTATTGGGGTGAATGCTGGAAGGTCAGAGAAGCAGAACAAGCCACAGCTTCCTCACCTTGATAGTTTCTCAGCTAATCCTGTTTCCTCAAACTGGAAGCTTCTGTGTCCTTATCCCCATGGCTCTCAGCTGAACTGCTGATTGGAAGCCTGGGAGCTTAACCATCTAAAAGCTTCTAGTTTCTGGTCTTCATGCCTTATATACCTTTCTGCTTTCTGCCTCACTCCCTGGGATTAAAGGCTCACTTTCTGGGATTAAAGGCGTGAGTCACCATGCTTAGCTGTATCCTTGAACAGATGGATTTCTGCCTCTGGAATGCTAGGATTAAAGGTGTGTGCTACCACTGCCTATCCTCTATGTTTAATATTGTGGCTGTTCTCTTCTCTGACCCCAGATAAGTTTATTAGCATGCACAATATTTTAGGGAACACAATACCACCAGATTTCCCCTTTTTTGTCTAAAATTTAAGAAGCTTATAACTAATACAAGAAAAATTATATCCAATAAGTATATACAATATACACAGTCAAGATTACATTAACAATGTCTAGTCCATTAACATTTGACAGATTCAGGCAATAACTCCATTAATATATAACAATGTCCAGTCCAGTAACATTTGATAAACTCAGACAAAAAATTTTTCATTACTTATCTTATTTAAAACAAGCAGTTCCTTTTTAAAATTATTTTTCATTTCATAATAGATTCAGTAATCTACCTTTGCCATTTTTATATCCTCTTTTTCGTTTTAGTGTAGATTGAATGATCTACCCATTTATCCTATTATTTATCTTTTTTTCTCAGAGTAGATTCGATGATCTACTTCATATTTATATTCCCTTTTTTCTTTTTGTTTCATTTTTTTAAACAAAACCTCTGAATCTAATCTCCTTATTCAGCTTTTTTCCTGACCATTAACAATTAACAACTTGTAACCAACCATTGTAAACAATGACAATATCCCTAACTCATTAGACAACCAAAAACCACCCACCCTACCTCTTGGGAATCTGAGCGTCATTCTTAAAATTACTTCCTGCTTTATGGGGGTAAAGACATCTTTAGGGAATCCTGAAAAGAATTTTTTGGGTTAATTGTCAAGTCCTGTATCATTTGTCCAGTCTCTGCATAATGAGAAAATGCAGGGCTTGTTTCAAGTAAGTCCTTGTTCAAGTAGTCTGTCAGGCTCAATCATCTCAGCTAGCCATCTCAAAATTGTCCCGACCAGTTTGTAGTCCAAAGTAGTCCAAAGTCAATCTTTCTGTGTTGTTAATCAGCTTAATGGCTTTATTATAGTCCATGTGGAATCATCATTGTGGGATCCTGTCATCTTTTTGAAGATTTCAAAGTTGCTGTTAAACGTGGTCATAGTTCCCTGCAGATTTGATATATATATATAGGTTTTTTGAGACAGGGTTTCTCTGTGTAGCTTTGTGCCTTTCCTGGAACTCACTTGGTAGCCCAGGCTGGCCTCGAACCCACGAAGATCTGCCTGGCTCTGTCTCCCTTGTGCTGGGAATAAAGGTGTGCGCCACCACTGCCTGGCCAGATTTAATTTTTTTGTGCCTCCTCTGTTGTTTGGAACAAACACAGTCTGATAAATGTCTGTCTCTTGGAACCATGAATGTTCTTCACTAGAAGAGAAAATCTCCACAGCAATTTCTCCCCACCATTTGTCTTGCCAAACTTTCCTAAACTGAACTTTGCTGATGCTTTCTTGTAACACGGTGGTCAGGGCAATTCTCCAAACAAGCAAGCCCTTTGTCCCAGGTAGCAGCATCACTGAAGTCACCAACACGATGAAAAGAAGCTAGCAATTCAGAGCAGCAGCCACTGTGTCCATGGTCCCAACACTCTTTGTGGCTTGGCCCTGGCCAAAGCTTCTCCTAGGTTGGCCTCAAACTCGGGATCCTCCTGCCTCTGCCTTCTTCAGTAAATTCAACTGGCATGTGCCACCACAACTGGCTGAGGGTAGCTAGGGTCTGAGCTAGGGCCCACAAGGCCACAGGCAAGCAGCTTTTTCATGAATTCGTACCACAAACTTTGGGCACCAAATGTAGCACGAATCTTAAAATGTTCTTATTAATAAAAGCTGAAGCCAGCTATTGGGGTGAATGCTGGAAGGTCAGAGAAGCAGAACAAGACACAGCTTCCTCACCTTGATAGTTTCTCAGCTAATCCTGTTTCCTCAGACTGGAAGCTTCTGTGTCCTCGTCCCCATGGCTCTCAGCTGAACTGCTGATTGGAAGCCTGGGAGCTTAACCAGCTAAAAGCTTCTAGTTTCTGGTCTTCATGCCTTATATACCTTTCTGCTTTCTGCCTCACTCCCTGGGATTAAAGGCTCACTTTCTGGGATTAAAGGCGTGAGTCACCATGCTTAGCTGTATCCTTGAACAGATGGATTTCTGCCTCTGGAATGCTAGGATTAAAGGTGTGTGCTACCACTGCCTATCTTCTATGTTTAATATTGTGGCTGTTCTCTTCTCTGACCCCAGATAATTTTGTTAGCATGCACAATATTTTGGGGAACACAATACCACCACAACTAGCCAAATGGAAATCCAGTGGATGGGAAGAAATAATAAAAATCACATCAGAAATTAAACAAATAGAAATAAAGAGAACAATGCAAAGATAAAACAAATGGAAGAGCTAGTTCTTTGTGAAGTTTGGATCAATAGATACTTTTCATAATTAATTTAAAAAATAATGAACCGAACATAATTAACAGAATCAAAGACAAACAGCAAATGTTATAATACACACCAAGGGAATTCAGAAAATTACCAGGGAATGTTTCCAAACCCTATACTCTGCTGTATGATGTCATTCTGTATGCTGTGAATACGTGTTGCTCTGATTGGTTGATAAATGAAATGCTGATTGGCCAGCTCCCTGGCAGGAAGTATAGGCATGGCAAGAGTTGAGGAGAATTCTGGCAAGAGAAAGGGCTGAGTCACCGTAGCCAACCAGACACAGAGGAAGCAACATGACAAGGGAGAACTGAGAAAAGGTGCCAAGCCACATGGCTAAACATAAATAAGAATTATGGGTTAATTTAAGTGTAAGAGCTAGTCAGTAATAAGCCTGAGCTAATGGCTGAGCAGTTATAATTAATATAAGCCTCTGTGTACTTACTTGGGGGACATGAGTGGGAAAGATTTGTCCTGACTGCTGACCAGCTGGGACACAGGAAAACTTCCAGCTACATTTGGTGCCTAACATGGGGTTCTCAAATTTCTATAAGGCCTAAAAGTGTTATAAAAGGGCTTCTAAACACATAATAACAGAGCAAAAATCAGATTTCTACTTCATGTCTCATGTGGGTTGAGATATAGAGAAGCCAAGGTACAGAGATGATGTGGTGTGCAGACTTGAGCTACTGTATGACAGGTTCACAGCATATGGGCTTGAGTGCAGCATGGAGGATTCCTGCCACTGTACACAGTGTCATATGTGAGCCATGCAGCACACTGTGTGGTGTATTTAACTTTTGCTACTACAAAAAAGAAGAAGATTTTGGGCTACATGCTGCTGGATGGAAGCATAGACCCACTGCCTCCAAAGGTCAGCAGAGAGCATGAATCCACCATGTTGGAAAGCTGAGGTGGGCAGAGTCACCAGCCAAGGCTGCTACTTCAGTACTAGCCACTGCAGTTTAAAGCAATAGATTCATAAGACAGATTCAGATGGAATAAGACTTTAAATGCTTTACAATGTGTGTAAAAAGTGCACATAGGCATGGAAGAGAAAAGAAAATGAATAGGAGACTTATATGAAAAAGTTTTACAAAATAAAGTCTTTAAAGAAACAGTAAAGGTAATATAAAAATAAGTCATGTAAATATGGACATTACACAGAGAATCAGGATTGTCTTGTCTGGGATTTTTAACTGCAGAGAGACATTTAATACTAAAGGCTACTAAGTTAAACCAATATATGTATTTTAAAGGTATCTTGACTTCAAAATTTGGATTTAAGGATATGCTGGTTTGGAAAGGAGGTTCTACCTTTGTTTCCACAGGAAGCAAAAGGCTATGGATTTGTTCTAGGTTAATATGGATCACCTTTGATCAAGCCAGACCTCCTGAAACTTAACAGATGGTACCTATCAACAAAGGTTGTATCCAGTCTTCCCAGGACTTGACCATTATCGCAAATTTTCTCAGGATCTCCATAATACTACCAGAGCCACAATTAGCAGGAAGCAGCCTAGAACACTATGCCTATATTCCCCAAAAATGGATTATAGATATTTGTCTTAGTTAGAGATTGGTTACAAATTGTTATTGGTCATAGTCAATATGTTTCTAAAAGAAAAAAAGGGGATATGATATAGAGATGATAGGATGAAAGGGTAGATTATTGAATCTACTTTTAAAGAACAACTTGTTTTACATTGCTATGGATTTTAGTTTATTGATACAAATTTAAAGTTAATTTCATTATACTGTAAATATATTTCTACTCTTGTTTAAAGTATTTTGTTTGTGCAACTCATTTAAAATTTTGTGTATATTTGAGAATACAGATTAATAATTAGTCATCTATGATAATCACAATTGTATTAATATTAGTTAAGTCTTCTATATATACATAGATATATTTCAAATAGACAGGTAATCTTCAAACTCTTCAAAGACCTACAGAATATGGCATTCAAAATGTTTTAAAAATTTAGACTTTCTGGACAATGAGATACATCTGGTCCTGGCAGTACTGATTTACTTTAAAGAGGAGAATGGGTGTCAAAGACACTCCATATGGAGTTCATCTTCTTCTTGGCAAAACTGGCCATTTGAGCAAGAAACTGCTCTTGCCTGGCCTGCTGATAATATGTTGTACATACTGGACAAGCAGGACCCATAGGAAGGTAACCACTGAACTTTGCAAGATGAAATGGTTCTTCATGTTCCTGCTTCATAGAGGAGACTTCCAAATAGGAGAGGCAACTAAAAAACTCTAGGCCTGAAGATGGATGCCCCAACAGCACAGAGGAACTTTTAATGACTGTACAGGCAGGCAGCTCTCTCTGTCATTTACAGATTTTAGAAGTTGCTTACAATGCATTTCTTGTTTACTTAGGTAATATTATATCCTTCTGGGAACTTCGATGTAGTTGAAGACTAGATAGTTATTATAATTTTTCTTAGTCATGATAAAAGATTAGATAGGAAACCAGACTCACAAATAAAGGATAGATAGAAAATTTTCTTTAATTTTTCCAAATACAAATAGACTAGATAGCATAACTGTAATTCTTGCTTGATAACTCTTTTGTTGTATATAATTTTACTATGTTAAAGTTAAAACCTTCCATTTTGATTAGACAGAAAAGGGGAAGTGTTTTAGGGTGTCATTCTCTATGCTATAAATATGTGTTGCTCTGACTTGTTGATAAATAAAATGCTGATTGTCCAGTAGCCAGGCAAGAAGCATAGGTGGGGCAAAAAATGAGGGGAATTCTGGCAAGAGAAACGGCTGAGTCAGGATCTCCAGCCAGACACAGAGGAAGCAAGATGACAAGGCAGAACTGATGAAAATTACCAAACCATGTGGCTAAATATAAATAAGAATTATGGGTTAATTTATATGTAAGAGCTAGTCAGTAATAAGCCTGAGCTAATGGCCAAGCAGTTTTAATTATTATAAGCGTCTATGTGCTTACTTGGGGGATATGAGTGGGAGAGATTTGTCCTGACCAGCAGCCAGCTGGGACACAGGAAAACTTCCAGTTACAATACTCCATTATGTAATAAAATTCAAAAGAAAGTACTGATTTTCTAGAGTCAGGCAAAGTCAAAACAAGAAGAGATTATGAACTTTAACAGACTCATAAGAAATAAAAATACCAAAACAGTAAAAAAAAAATATGCTGTGGGGATATTGTACACTGTGTGAAGATGTGTTGCTGTGATTGGTATAATAAAGAACTTAACGGCAAATAGCTATGCAGGGAGGATAGACAAAATTTCCAGGAAGAGAGAGAAAAAGGAGGAGAAATTGACCCACAGCAAATTATGCCAGCAAGACACTAGGAAGACAATGAAGAAGTGGACATACAAAGCAAATTAGAAGTTACCAAGCCACATGCAGAATATAGACTAATAAAAACAGGTTAATTTAAGTTATAAGAGCTAGTGGGATAAGGCTTAGCTAATGACCAAGCTTCCAAAATTAATAAGATTGTGTCATTATTTGGGAGCTGGCTGGCAGGCAGTACAGAGAAATACTTGCTACAAAGTGCCTTCACTACTACTACTACTACTACTACTACTACTAATAATAATAATAATAATCAGGTCCAAATGGGTTAACAGTAGCACTCTAACATACTTTCAACAAAGATTCATACCTAAAACTTCTTTAAAATATTTGAATGCAGAATCTGCCAGCTCTGATTGGACCAAGAAGTGAGGGACTTGTCTCTCACCCAGAGAATTCTGCCTCTAGGACCAAGGGTTTGGGGCACAACCAGTGCCCCCCACCAATTGCTGCTCTAGTTGCAGGCTAGCAGGAAAGATTCCTGGGGGCAGACTTCCCCACCAAAATCCCATCATTGGACCCTGCAATCTACAAGTCCCACTCCCTACCACAAACCCACCCATCACATGCATCCTCAGCTGCTTCCTGAGACAAAGAATCTTCCAGCTATGAATAGACCAAAGGGTGAGTGACTCTTCTCCCACCAAGAGAGTCCTGTCTCTGGGACCTAGATCATGGGGCACAACCTGTGCCTACCCATCACTGTCACAAGTGCAGACAAGCAGGGAAGATTCCTGCAGGAAAGCTTCTCTACCAACACTCCCTCAGATCCTGTAATCTAAAAGACCTGCTCCCTACCACAAACCTACCCATCCCTCTGCAACCTCAGCAGCTTCCTGAGAAGCAGAATCTTCCAGCCCTGATTGGACCACAAATGACTCCCTGAGGCAAAGAATCTACCAGCTCCAATAAGACTAAGAGCTAAAATTGGACCAAGAATAGTCCCCTGAGATACAGATATAAAAAGCACAGATTGGACCAAGGGCAGCTCCCTCAGACACAGACACTTCTTGTACCTGTTGGGGGAAGAAATGGTTAGATGCCAGTGCAAAAATATATACAAAAACATAAAGAGCAATATGGCACCATCAGAACCTAGCAGTTCTAAAACCACAAGACCTGAACATCACAAAGTAGAAGAAGCAGAAGAAAGGGAATTTAAAAATAACTTTGTGTAGATGATAGAAACCTTTAAAGAGGAAATGAAAAACTAATTAAAATAAATTGAGGAAAATACAAACAAAAAATGGAAGATATCAATAAATCACTTAAAGAAAATCAAGAAAAAGCAATTAAACAGGTAAAAGAAACAGTTCAAGACCTGAAAATTGAAATAGAAACAATGAAGAAACAAACTGAGGGAATTCTGGATATAGAAAATCTAAGTAAACAGGAACTACAGATGCAAGCATAACCAACAGAATACAAGAGATGGAAGAGAGAATCTTTGGCATGGAGGATACAATAGAGGAAATAGGTTCGTCAGTCAAAGAAAACACTAAAGCCAAAAATGTCGTTACAGAAAACATCCAGAAACCTTGGACACCATTAAAATTCCAAAAGTAAGAAAAATAGGGATACAAGAAGAAGAAGAATATCAATTCAAAGGCACAGGAAATATATTTCACAAAATCATGGAGGAAAATTTTCCCAATGAAAAGAGGGAATATTTTGAATATACAAGAAGCTTATAAAACACAAAATAGAGTAGACTCCCCCCCCAAAAAACCCCTTGTCACATAAAAATCAAACTACTAAACACATAGAATAAAGAAATAATATTAGGAGAATATTATTATTATTATTAGAAATAATTATTATTATTATTATTATTATTAGAAATAATATTAGGAGCAGCAAAAGAAAAAGTCCAAGTGACTTACAACGGCAGACCCATCAGACCAACTTCTCAATGGAAACTCTAAAAGCCTGGACAGATGTAAAGCAGACACAAAAAGACCACAGATGTCAGCCCAGACTACTATGCCTAGCAAAACCTTAGGTCACCATAGATGTAATGCACAATATATTCCAAGTCAAAACCAGATTTAAAAAGTACGTGTCCACAAAGCCAACCAAACAGAAAGTACTAGAAGGGAAACTCCAACCTAAGGAAGTTGGATGCACATACAAAAAAAAAAAAAAAGCAATAGACAACCCCTTGACAGAAAATCCCAAAGAAGGGAAATACATACTCTACTACCAAAAGATAACAGGAATTAACAATCACTTGTCATTAATATCCATTAATATCAATGGACTCAATTTGCCTATAGAAAGACACAAGCTAACAGAATGGGTATGGAAATGGATCAATCATTTTGTTGCATAGAAGAAACACAACTCAACTTCAAAGACAGACATTTCTTCAGAGCAAAAGATTGGGAAAAGACCTTCCAATCAAATGGACTTATGAAGAAAAGTGGTGTAGCTATCCTAATATCTAACAAAATAGACTTTAAACTAAAATCAATAAAAAGAGATCGAGAAAGATATTACATATTCATCACAGAAAAAATCCACCAAGATAAAGTCTCAATTCTGAACATTAATGCACTGAATACAAGAGCACACACATATGTAAAAGAAACACTGCTAAAGTTTAAATCACACATCAAACCCCACACATTGGTAGTGAGAGACATCAACACCCAGCTATCACCAACGGACAGGACTATCAGACAGAAACTTAACAGAGACATGAGGGATCTAACAGATGCTATGACTTAATGGACTTAATAGATATCTACAGAACATTCCACTCTAACACAAAAGAATATTAAAGAATTGTTCAACATTCTTGGTCAGCAAGGAAATGTAAAATCAAAACAAGTCTGAAATAACATCTTAAGTCTGTCAGAATGGCTAAGATCAAAAACACTGATGACATATTTTTACACCCAATTACTCCTATTTTTCTATTATAAACCTGTGTAAGAGTCCTGATCATTTCCTGTGCCACAACCTAAAGGTGAACTTGCTTTGTAATGCCCTCCACTAGACAAATTATTCTACATATTTAAGTTCAGACATATTCAGGTTTTCAGGACACAGGTACAATGCAGCCAGCTCTGTGCCAGCATAGAACATGAACGGCCACTGGCCGCATTCACCTTACACTCCTTGATCCTCTTTGAATACTCATGAGCAGCTCCTACCTCTCCACATTCTTCTAGAATTGCACATTCCACATGGAATGACCAATTAAACTCTTTTTTTAGAATATTTGAGTGCATTTCTAAGGCATAGGTCCAAATATTTCCATTTTCCCCAAGTACTGATTCAAAAAGTTTAATAAGTTCATGGTTAGGTTTATAACATTAACTTGAACAGTTCTATTGCAAGGACCACTATTCTACATTACTTACCTGTCTTATGGTTGTGAGAAATATCTGACATGATGAAAGAAAGGAAAGAGTGGATATTTGAACATTATTTTCTCACAGGTTGAGGGTACTGTAACAGCAGAGAGTGTATGATGTAGAAAGTATGAGACTTCCATTCACTCTGTGCCTGTCACCAGGGAGCAGAGAGCTATGAATGTTTCTGATCTTCTAGATATCTGCTTTTTATGTAGTCTGAGTCCACTGCTCATGGAATGATGCCACCCATATTTATCAAAAACTATCTATCCCACTTACCCTAGCCTAAATATTCTCACATACATGTCCAGAAATGTTTTTGTTCTATGATTTTACATCTTGTCATCAGTCACACATTGCTCATAACCAAAAGAGTTCCTGACCTCTGATCTTGCTCCTGAGCTCAGTTAAGTCAGGCTATATTGAGTTTATAATAATTAATTTCTGTCAGGAACACACATATCTCTGTTACTTCCAATCCTAGGGGCTTCCAGTTTAAAATTGCTTGTCACTTATCTATAGTTGTCACTCTACCATCTTCACCCATCACTCCACTCTCTGTCTGTGTGGGTTTAATTTCCAACACATACATAATTTGTCCACTCGAATTAATAAATATTATATACTCCTAGATGGCTACTGCTTACTAAGGCCCTATAATATCACCACAAGCCATGGCACAAAGGTTCCTGTATAATCACACACACACACACACACACACACACACACACACACACAAACACACGTGTGCACGCACGCGCGCGCACACACACACACACATAAATTAATATAAAAATTATGTTTGGACTATAAATTGTCAAGAAGATGATTACGAATGGTTAATATTGAATGTTGAGTGAACAGGACCTAAAATCAAGAAATACAGAAGCCTATGGAAATTTCTTAAAGATGTTAAGATGAGGTTAATTGGGCTGGGAAGAACCATCTGAAATAGAGTAGCATCATTCCTTGGACTGAGGTTCCTGGCTGCATAACCAGGAGAGAGCTAGGTGAGCATCTGCAGTGCTCTAACTACTCTCCCTGCTCTCTAACTACTAATGCAATGTAGCAAGAAACTTGGGATTCTTGCCCCCATGATCTCTCAGTCATGATGTGTATTTCCTCAAATTAAGATCCAATATAAACTTTCCTTCGTTTATTGCTCATGTAATGTATTTGTCAGAAAAATGAATAAGTTATGTGACATGGTGGGTGGTGGTGATGGAGATGGAAGTTCTAGGTCAGTTGTTCTCAAACTTCCTAATGCTATGACTCTCTAATACACTTCCCCATGTTGCAGTGACCCCCAACCATAAAATTATTTTCATTACTACTCCATAACTGCAATTTTCTATTGTTATTAATCATAATGTAAATATTTGTGTTTTCCAATGGCCTTAGGCAATCCCTGTGAAAGGGTCAATCAACCCCCCAAAGGGGCTGTAAACCACAGGTTGAGAACCACTGATCTAGATCCACTGAGAGTAATGTATTGACAAACTCAGTATAACACACACTCAGAAAGCTGACCTGATAAAGAATAGGGTCTAATGTTCCCAGGAAGAAAAAATGAGGATTTTTTAAGTTCCTGAAGGATGGCTAATAGATTAGAATGGCCCTATGCTACCCACCACATGGACCATCAGAGCACACTGCAAATGCCTGGGCATTTGTTGTATTCATTCACAACTAGGGAAATAGGAGATGGCAACAGCCTTCTAATAGAGACAAAAGACAGATGGCACAAGCATACTCAGTGAACATCATTGTCTTCTTTCTCCAAGAGAGCATCCCACAATCCCAGCAGTGCCAAGGCTAAAACATCCTGCTCTACCTTTCAGAGATATGAATACTTAAGTGTCTCCACATAAGAGTGTGGTTTCTTTTTTTATGTTGAGGTGTCTGCTTACTTGCAAACCTTATTTATCATAGGATTCACTAGGTTTACTTAGGAAACATGCCTTTATACTGTACTCTTTCTTGCTATTGCTTGTTGGCACTGTCAAATGGGATCACTACCTGCAGTTTAGAATGTGAAAACATTTAAAAGAATGGAATGCGTTTGACTGCAAGGAAGGAATAAAACTTAGACACACTCCCAGAAATCAAGTTGATATTTTATATAGAATGAATTGGTGATTACACAGTACTGTGTACAAATGGGCAATTTCTTCAAAGATTCTCCTGGCAGATGTTAAAATGCCAGAGCCCTCACTTCAGACCTTTTGCTCAGCCAGGTTGGAAGCACACTGGCTCTTCACCTGACTCTGTACTTTCAAAGAGATCATCTCACAAAGAAACAAAATCACGCCAAAGAGTGACATCGTGGCTGTCAGGACACCCATTGGGAACACCTTTGTGCAGTGTTTCTTTATAATGTCCTCCTTTTTAAGGGGAAAGTGAGGTGAAAAGTCAAGAGTGGTTTGCCCATACATGTCTACCACGTGGTTCAAGGTCACAGTAACAAGTGTGAAAAGGCTGCTCACAGCCAAAACTATGGCAGACATCTTGTAGCAAAATAACTCGATCTCAATGAATGGGTCTTCCGTAGAGCTGAGCTTATTGGCCACTGAAGTGAAAATCAGGACTAGGATTTTTATCAAAATGGCCCATGCTATCAGGACTTGTAAATACTGAAATTCCGATGACTTGTTCCAGGTTTCATTGATAGGGGTGTGAACCAACATCCTGGTCATAGACCCAGAGATGTTAAAGTCCTGAGTGTAATAAGCTTTCCAGAGTCCAATTGACACAAATTGTACAAGCTTGTTGTTAAACTCTCACAGGTGCCAGCATTGGCTGTTTGCAAGGATGATTTCAAATACCAAAGCTGATGTACTGCAAATCAGGCCATGAAGATGTACTCCTTCATGTTGGCAAATCTGAAGAAGGCATTAAAGAAGAATAGAGTCAGTAAGAATACAAGGGAATGCAGGAAAACAGAAGGAGTCATGGCTTAGAGAGCACTGAGCACTCATACCTTGCCCCTGTTGTCACATAGAGAAGTTTCAGTGGTCTATGTACAGATTATTATTCTTCATAGAGTGGATAATAATATTTGTTGACTAGGAATTTCAATGCTTAGAACTGACAATGAGAAAAGAGTTTGCAATGTCATATGTAATGCCATGCTTATTTTACCTGTATTTGCAATTTCTAAATATTTTAATACTATAAAGAGAGGAAAAAGCAGAGGAATGCTCATATTAATGGTCATTTCTAAAATATGGTACTATAACATTTCATGACTGTCACAAACTAAAATCATCTATGAAAGAAAATGAAAATAATTCACATAGTAAATGCATTTATGTGAAAATAATAACACACTTGACATAAATTTGTGTATACATATATGTGCATAAAAGAGATTTGCACATAATGGTACACCTCATAAATGATAGTGTACAATGCTATTCCTCTTTGTGAATTTTACAGAAATGTAGACTTCCATAAAGAAAGATATACGTATTTTATAATGAAACCAGAAAGAATAGCCCATCAACATCTATCTATAATATAGCCGGGGATAAATCTCAGTGGTAAAGTGATTATCTAACAAGCACAAAACCCTGAATTCTTCTTTAGTATCTGTAAACCAAAATCTATGTGTAAAATTGTCCACAGAGTAAGTCAGAAGAATACAGAAAATGGATAATTAACACATAAAATCATATAAATCCATAAAAGTGGATATTTCCAATTATAGCACATCTCTTACTTAAAATTTCATCTTTAGATAATGAGCTTTATTTCAGTGAAACAAAAAGAACCCTCACATATTTTGTGTGAGCAAATATCTTCTTTCACAGAAAACGTGCACTCTGTATTGTAACTTCTTGGCACCTTTTCTCAATTCCAATCTTAGGTTGAAAAGGAGAAAAATCACACACTGAGGGGTAAAAGTGCATCATTTAACAGAAAATAAGGAAGTGAGTCTTTTACTCACTAGGCATGTGGATAACATCACTGCTATCTGTGCATGCAGAAGGTTGAAGGGGCCTACACACTGGATCTCCTTGCCAGGAAACATTCCTAACAGCTACCCCCTGCTCTAAGGTCTCTATAGAATATGCTTGCTGACTGAGTAAAGGCAGTAGCTGTTCTACTAGAGAAGTTTCATCAGCAAGATGAGTTCACAATTCATGGTGGCTTGGGTAACACCCTCCCCACATCATCTTCCTTTCCAAGGCAGGCCCGAGGCAATGGACTATAAGAACAATGTGCTGTGAAACAGTTTTGAAAACACAATGAAGATTGCTATGTTTCCAGAAAAAAAGAATGAGCTATCTTGGCAGTATCTGTTTCTTCCAGTGTTTGAAACACGTGGAGAAGATGCCTGTGATTTATAAAGATTATATTTCAAAGCTTTCATATACAACATAAAGTTTTTATACCTTTGTGTATTCTGGATAAGAGGATTCATTTGGAAGGTTGCAGGGTCACAGAAGTTCTTCCCATTAACAGTAAATGATTATATATGCATTCAGAGAAAGTGTGGAAACACCTTCAGAAAAAGAAATTCAATTTGGCAGATATTTCAGCTCAGAGCAATGTCTTTGCAACCCCTTAATACCACAATCATTTGCATTCACCTCCTGTCCTTGGCTCAATTAGAAACTCATTAAACACCGCAGCCCTTCTCCAAAATCAAGACCTGAACATTGCAGTGTAGAAGGAGCAGAAGACAACAACTATAAAAATTGCTTCATGATAATGCTAGAGGCTTTTCAAGAAAAAATGAAAAATTCTCATAAAGAAATGGAGGAAGAGGCAAACAAAAAATTGGAAAAAATCAATAAAGAAATTGAGAAAAAGGCAAAGAAAAAATTGAAGAAATTAGTAAAGAAATAGAGGAAAACACAAATAAAAAATTGGAAGAAATCAACAAATCCCTTAAAGAAAGCCAAGAAAACCATTAAAAAGCAATGAAACATTTGAGGGAACCAGTTCAAGACCAGCAAAAGGAAATAGAAATAACAAAGAAGACACAAACAGAGGGAATGCTGTAAATAGAAAATCTGAGTAAACGAACAGGAAACACTGATGCAAGCATAACCAACAGAATACAAGAGATGAAAGAGAGGATCTCTGGTGTAGGGGATATAATAGAGGAAATGGATTAGTCAGTCAAAGAAAATACCAAAGACAAAAAAAGTCATAATGCAGAATTTTCAGGAAATCTGGGACACCATGAAAAGGTCAATGTAAGAATAATAAGGATAGAGGAAGGAGAAGAATACCAATTCAAAGGCACAGAAAATATATTCAACAAGATCATTGAGGAAAACTTCCCCAACTTAAAGAAGGCAATACCTACTAAGATACAAGAAGCCTGTAGAACACCAAACAGACTTGACCCTCCAAAACAATCCCCTCCTCACATAATAACTAAACAACTAAACATATAGAATAAAGAAAGAATAATTATGAGCAGAAAAGGAAAAAGGCCAAGTGAATTATGAAGTCAAAAATATCAGAATAAACCCAATTTTTCAATGGAAACATTGAAAGGCAGAGGGACCTGAACAGATGTAATGCAGACACTAAGAGACCATGAATGCCAGCTTAGACTAATACACACAGCAAAACTTTCAGTCACCATAGACAGAGGGAACAAGGCATTCCAAGGCAAAACCAGATGTAAGCACTACCTACTCACAAACCCAGCCTTATGGAAGACACTAGAAGGTAAATTCCATTCACCTCCTGTCCTTCGGTTAATTGGAACCTCATTTAAAGGCTTCAAGGGTGTTTATACATCTGATATTACTGACTCTCTAAGGATACCCATCCAGGCTTTCTCCCATTTTGTAGGTAAGGGAACAACAGAGAGGGGCTAACTCATATACTCAACATCAGGGAGCTACACAAATACAATCTGAAGGGCAGCTCAATGATTACCTGCAGTCCCACACGAGGCTTTCATACACTTATGATACTCAGCAGCACTTACACACACTTAATCAAAATGTCAGTGGCCCTTTCTGGCACTCTGTGTCCTGGGAAATCAAATGTGATTAATAATACCACCTGGGAATGTGAAATACTTGTCTCTTTTTCCCTTCTAGGAAGAGCATATGTTAGTGACTGCCAGTTGACAGAGTATTAACTCACTTTAAAAATTCTTATGTTTCCATGGCTACTAAGGCTAAGTGGTGGATTATGAACAAGGAACACAACTTCCTAGCCATATTTGGACATAAAGGACCAGTGTGCTTAATTTCCCTTTGCATGTGAATAGTCTTTAAAAGAGGAATTTGCTTTTGAAACCATGCATCAAATAAGTACTACAATGCCTGATGGATATAGCACAGATAGTTATTTGAAAAAGAGAAAAGAGAAGCTCTCATCCACCATCCCTTGCCCTCCATTATCTGTGTGGTAGAAGGACAGACATTTCATTTTGAGCAAAGTGTTTTCATTGGAGATATTTGGGGCCATCCTACCTTCTAGAAACATCTTAGATATAGACACAAATTATACATTGTCTATAATAATAGATTATATGTAAATAAAACCTGGGGTATTTTGTTTTGAATAGAAACAGATGTCAATGCAAAAATACTTACAACAACATAAAGAGCAATACAGCATCACCAGAACCTAGCCGTTCTCCAACATCAAGACTGGAACATCAAAATGTAGAAGAATCAGAAGAAAGCAATTATAAAAAAGCTTCATGAAGATGCTAGAGTTCTTTCAAGAAAAAAATGAAATGTTCCCGTAGTGAAAGGGAGGAAAATGAAAAAAAAATTAGCAGGAACCAATAAAGAAATAGAGGAAAAGACAAATAAAAATGGAAGAAATCAATAAATCCCTTAAAGAAATCGAAGATAACCATAGAAAAGCAATTAGAACATGTGAGGGAAACAGTTCAAGACCTGAAAATGGAAATAGAAACAATAAAGAAGACACAAACAGAGAGAATGATGTAAATAGAAATTCTAAGTACATGAAAAGGAAACACTGATACAAGCATAACCAACAGAATAAAAGAGATGAAAGAGAGAATCTCTGGTGTAGATGATCCTATAGAGGAAATAGATTTGTCAGTCAATTAAATACCAAAGACAAAAACATCATAACACAAAACGTCCAGATATCTAGGACTCCATGAAAAGGCCAAACCTAGGGATAATTGGGATAGAAGAAGGAGAAGAATACCAACTCAAAGGCACAGAAAATATATTCAAAACGATCATTGAGGAAAACTTTCCCAACTTAAAGAAGGAAGTACCTACAAATATACAAGAAGCCTGTAGAACACCAAGCAGAATAGACCCCCCCAAAAAGTCACCTCACCACATAATAATTTAGCAACTAAACATACAGAATAAAGAAAGAATATTAACAGCAGCAAAGGAAAAAGGCCAAGTGACTTAAAAAGGCAAAGCCATCAGAATAACACCTGATTTGTCAATGGAGACTTTGAAAGGCAGACCTGGACAAATGCAATGCAGACACTAAGAGACCATGGATGCCAGCCTAGACCCAGCAAAACTTTCAATCACCATAGACGGACTGAATAAGGCATTCCATGACAAAACCAGATTTAAACTCTAACTGTCCACAAACCCAGCCCTAGAGAAAGTACTAGAAGGAATATTCCTTTCATCCCCTGTCCTTGGCTTAATTAGAAATTCATTTAAACACATCAGGAGTATTCATGCATCTGATATTACTGACTCTCTAAGGATACTTGTTCAATCATTTTCCCCACTTTTTAGTAAGTAAATGACACAGAGAGGTTAATGCATATACTCAACATCAGGGAACTACACAAATAAAACCTTCAGGACAGCTCAATGGTTACCTGCAGTCCCACATGGTCTTCCAGACACTTATGATATTCAGCACCATTTACACACACTTAATCACATGACAATGATCTTTTCTGGCACTCTGTATCCTGGGAAATCAAATGTGATTAATAATACCACCTGGGAATGTGAAATACTTGCCTCTTTTTCCCTTCTAGGAAGAGCATATGTTAGTGACTGCCAGTTGACAGAGTATTAACTCACTTTAAAAATTCTTATGTTTCCATGGCTACTAAGGCTGAATGGTGGATTATGAGCAAGGAACACAACTTCCTAGCCATATTTGGACATAAAGGACCAGTGTGCTTAATTTCCCTTTGCATGTGAATAGTCTTTAAAAGAGGAATTTGCTTTTGAAACCATGCATCAAATAAGTACTACAATGCCTGATGGATATAGCACAGACAGTTATTTGAAAAAGAGAAAAGAGAAGCTCTCATCCACCATCCCTTGCCAGCCATTATCTGTGTGGTAGAAGGACAGACATTTCATTTTGAGCAAAGTGTTTTCATTGGAGTTATTTGGGGCCATCCTACCTTCTAGAAACATCTTAGATATAGACACAAATTATACATTGTCTGTAATAACAGATTATATGTAAATAAAACCTGGAGTATTTTGTTTTGAATAGAAAAATATCCACCTTTTATCTTTCTGTGTTTTACTTAAAACTCTGTTACTTTGATGATACTAATTAGGGTTTCTATTGCTGTGGTAAAAGCACCATGACCAAATTCAACTTGGAGAGGAAATGGTTAATGTGGCTCACATTGCCACATCATAGTGCATCATCTCAACAGATTAGGGCAGGAACTCAAGGCACAAACCAAAGACAGAAATTGCATCAAGCAGGAGCCAAGGAAAAACACTTCTTACTGACTTGACCCCCAGAGCTTGCTCAATATACATTTTTATATCATCCATTACCAGAGGCCCAGGTTTTGTACTGCCCACCTTCAGCCAGGCCATCCTATATAAGTTACTAATCAAGAAAATTATTAATCAAAAAATGTCCTATAGTCTAGACTATAGGCAATTTGATGGAGAGTATCCCTTAATTGAGCTTCTTCTTTCCAGGTAACTCTTAAGTTATTACAAACTGATAAAAGCTATGTAAATTTACACAATGTTATTTCTTCCTATGGTCAAATTTTGAGAACACACCATACTGTAATCATAAAGCTATAATTATTCAGAGGGTGTAAATGAGTGGTAAAGAGAGAAAATGAAAGTTTGACTTTCTTTTTATAACTTAACTCTTTCTACTTCATAATGTATTTGTGATATAATAACCAATGAAGAAAACCCCATGATCCTGTTCGATAAAAATCTAATTCAAACTGCCTATTAGGGGCTACAGAGTTGTCTTCATGGTTAAAAGCATGAGATACTATTTCAGAAGTCCTGAGTTAATTCCCAGAACCAGCTTGGCAGCACACAACTGGCTGCAACTCCGATTCCAGGATTCTGACATCATCCTTTGACTATCATAATCACTGCACAGACATGGTCAACAGACATACAGTTGATAGTACATTCAAAAATAAAGAAAATGTCAGATAAAACTAACTGGTTAATATGAAATACCTTGGACAAGTAAAAATATCTTTGATTTGGGGGATTAGAACAGTAGAAGACTGAGTAGAGGACCAGAGTGACTGGGTAGGATTCAAATCCACACTCTTACCTGAAGATTCTTTACTATATCTAGCAACATCCAAGGCACTTACCACTTACTAGAACCTTCCCTGAAATACTTATTATAATCTATTTAAAATAGGTTTCTTCTCTGTAGTTGAAAGTCTCTTTGTTTTGTTGATCTCAGGGTTTGCTGAATCATTCTGAATTATCCCAAAATTTTTACGGAAATCTATTAGCCTGTCTTATGAATGGCTGCTTAGAAGCAGTCCTAAGATTCTCTGTGGCTGATGCCAGTCTTCACAGTAGTCAAAGTGTGAGTCTCTACACTGTCACTGGGAGCTTAAGTTACTTGTATACCTGAACCCTAGTCAGTAAGCAGTCCAGCTTTGTTGACCTTGATAACCACAACATTACCAAAGCCCTGGGCAGTCCTAGGAGCCACCTTTCATGCCAACTGGTTTGTATTGGCATTCTTTAATTACTCTTCAATAGCTTTTTAACATCCAACAATCACATACCTATTATCTTTGTACCAGGGATGTATCAGTGTCAGGCTAGCTCTACTAGTGTTATAGGGCTAATGTGCAGAGAAACAGTGATATGCAGCTAAGGAAGAAGTTTTGAAGGATGCCCAGGCTCAAATGTAGGTGCTCCTGGAGTGGTTTCTGTTGCTCAGCCTTATAGGTCACCATAGAAAACTATATCCCATCTCTAGGAACTTTGATTCAAATGACAATTTGTACCTATCACTTTGGACTTGATGAAGTATATCGAGATAATCATCAATATATATTCTATATATCTCTCCAGACTATTGTGGTATTGTATTCCCTGAAATATTGTGCATGCTAATAAACTTATGTGGGGTCAGAGACAGAACAGCCACAATATTAAACATAAAGGATAGGCAGTGGTACCACATGCCTTTAATCCTAGCATCCCAGAGGGAGAAATCCATCTGAGATCTCTGTGAGTTCAAGGCCACATTGGAAAGAGCCAGACATGGTGACACAAGCCTTTAATCCCATGGAGTGAGCCTGTAATCCCTGGGAGTGGTGGTTGAAACCAGAAAGGTATACAAGGCATGAGAACCAGAAACTAGAAGCATTTGGCTGGTTAAGCATTTGACTGGTAAGCTTTTAGGTTTTGAGACGCAGTGCAGCTGAGAGCCATTGGGATGAGGACACAGAAGCTCCCAGTCTGAAGAAACAAGACAAACTGAGAAGTTGGCCAGGTGAGGTTAGCTGTGGCTTGTTCTGTCTCTCTGACCTTCCAGTGTTCAACCCAGTATCTGGCTCAGGTTTGATTTTATTAATAAGAACTTTTAAGATTCATGCTACATACTATTATAGGACAGTGCTATGCTATTAACAGAAAGAAAGACTTATTAAAATCCCAAATCTCCCTATCAAATATATTCCCCAGTGTGTTTTAGAGCCTCCAGGGTGTGTGAAGTTGAACATTGTGCCATACAGCTTGGGGTGTGTTGTGAGATTTTCTTGGTGATAGACTCACTGCTTGAGGTCATCATCTGATACAGCTGTACTGTGTCAGGGGTCTTTGGACTTCTGCCTTCAGTGTATTCATATATCTTAAAGATCATCATGATCCATGACTTCAACCAGAGCAATATGTATAAAATCTACACTTTCTGCTACATGGCCACTTCCAGAACACACTGAGACCAAAATCAGGGTGAATTTCCTAGAATGAACTGTGGAGATCAATAGGAAGTACATAAACATCCTGTTACAGGAAATGGGAAGACAAGATTGTTTCATAAAAAGCATGGTGTAGCCCTACTGTATAAATGTGCATGTTGTTGTTTTTATGTATGTGACCAACAGGGAAGATTCCACAGCCTGCCATCTTAGATAGAAGAATTCAAGCAGCATTTGTTAGCAAATGATATACCGCAGATTCTGCTGGAAATAAATGTGATCTGAAAAGCATCATTCAGTCACTCAGGAGCTTGGCACAAAAGTCAGCTGATGATCTGGGTGTGGTGAACCATAACTTTAATCTCAGCAATGGGAGGGAGAGGCAGTCCGATCTCTCTGTGTTCTAGGTGTGATTTGTCTACATAGTGAGCTCCCAGAAAGTCAGAGGTACTCTGAAACCAGGTCTCATGAAAATAAAAAAAAGAATTTTGCTGACATGCACTACATGCCTTTGTTTGTATATGAAAGCAGTCTCAGCAAGCCATGTGGAACAAGCCAATAAGCTGTCTCCTACATTTGGTTACATTTGTTTTTGCTCTGAGGAAGGCCTTTGCTCTCTGCAGGTCAGAGAGATTGGAAACAAGAGGCAGAGTGGGGGAAAAACACACATACTTCTTTTCTGAGGGGTAAAAGCTTCTACCTCTTTTTTTTCAGACACCCTTTTTATATTCCCACAAGTTCATTACAAAGAGGAGAATTTTTCTCATAACCAAAAGTTACACAGTTACTACATAGTCCCTGAAAAACCATATTTTCCTGGAACAGGTCAGTCCCATTACACTTCTTTTTTTATTTTTTTTATTTTCATTTTTTTTTTTTGAGACAGGGTTTCTCTGCATAGCTTTGCGCCTTTCCTGGAGCTCACTTGTTAGCCCAGGCTGGCCTCGAACTCACAGAGATCCACCTGGCTCTGCCTCCCGAGTGCTAGGATTAAAGGCATGTGCCACCACTGCCTGGCCCCATTACACTTCTTAACCACATGCTTATGCGTTTTCTCAAAAAGCCACAATCAGTTAAAAATTCTTTGTAGCAAGAGTTTTTCTGCCTTGCCCACAGTCAGAACAAAACTTTGTCACCTGCCAGTCCCACAGCCGCTCAGACCCAATCAAGCAAACACAGAGACTTATATTGCTTACAAACTGTATGGCCATGGCAGGCTTCTTGCTAACTGTTCTTATAGCTTAAATTAATCCATTTCCATAAATCTGTACCTTGCCATGTGGCTCGTGGCTTACCGGCATCTTCACATGCTGCTTCTCATGGCAGTGGCTGGCAGTGACTCCTTCTGCCTTCCTGTTCTTTCTTTTCTCCTCTCTGTTAGTCCCCCCTATACTTCCCACCTAGCCACAGGCCAATCAGTGTTTTATTTATTGACCAGAGTAATTTGACATACAGACCATCCCACAGCAATTCTTCTTTTAGTCTTCTCACAGTTCAGCAGCCTTTCAGCCATAACTGTTTACATAGGCAATAGTCTTTGTAATTGCCAAAATACAGGTTACTTGTTTTTTTTTCATAGTTTAGAGTCAAGTCCAATTATCTTAACTAATCATCAAATTCTTTATTCTTTAGTTACATGAAATCATTATTTAAAGCTTTGTTTCCCCATGAACACATTTTCTAAATTCAAGAGTAAAAGAACATTAGCTAACCTGTCCTGGGATTCTAAAGTTTTCCTTAATCATTAACCTAAGCCACAGTGTATGCAGCTCCTGAAGTAAAACTAGTAAGTTGTAACTTCATGACAATTCCTTGGCCTTATTTTCTACCCTCTGCAGTCCTTGCTTTTATCAGGTGAAGAAGCAACACAATATCCTACCTTTATCAACCACACCCCAATTATCATACACAGGACACACCCCTCATCAGCATATACCATACCCCTAACTAGCATCTGCAGTGCACACTCCTAATTAGCATATGGCACATCCCTAACTATCATGAACAGTGTACGCCCCTCACTAACTTACACCACGCCCCTAGTTAAAATCCAGAGGAGACCCCTCATTAGCATACACCACTCCCCCAACTACCATACACAGAGCATGTCCCTTGTTAGCATACATTATGCCCCTAATTAAAGTGCAGAGGAGACCCCTCATTAGCATACACTACAGCCCTAATTATCAGACACGCCCCTAATTATCAGCAAGGGACACAACCCTCATTACCTTACACCTCGACCCTAGTTAAAATGCTGAAGAGACCCTCATTAGCATATGCCACACCCATAATTAACATGCAGATAAGATCACTCATTAACATGCACCTTGTCCCTAACTATCATGCACCTAGAAGACCCCTCATTAGCTTACACCATGCCCCTAATTAACGTGTAGTGGAGAACCCTCATTAGCATACACCACACTCCTAATTATGCACATACCACACCCCTCATTAGCATACACCACGCCCAACCATTATGGGAAGAATATGCCCCTCATTAGCATAAGCCATTGGATTAATCCATTGGATTAAAAATTGGAAGAAGTTATTTTAACTAGGAGTTTTACTTTTTAAATATGAAATGTTTAGAAAAATCTTAGAGAATAGTGAAGAAAACTACTCCAGAGTCTAAACCAGTTAGTAAGCTTATGTTCTTACTGTCCCTAGTTTTCACCTTATTCCCCTTCATGTTTTAAACTCAATGCTGTATTAAATCTGTACCCATTAGGATTAAACCTCAGAAGGCATGCCTCAGCCTCACAATGTTGAAAGTTTACATGGATATCTGTAATGCTGTTATTTAGTCATTTTTTTTCAATTGCTTGGATTTTTGCCTACCACAGATGATTCTTCTTTGGGAGGAAAGAGAAGTTAAGCATGGAAAAACACCTTATCTGTTCCGTCTTGGTGAAAGGAATATTTTTTAAATTACCCAAATTTTGTCATCATGAGTTTCAGATTTTCCATAAAGAAAATAGCACACTTGCACATGAAGTTAATTACAGAAATGAAATGTAAGTCATGTACTTCACCTAAGGTGTCCATATTGACCATTACCAACACCTTACAGTCCTTGACAGCCTTAAAGGAAATTAAGCCAAAAGACATTTTATTTAAATATTTTCAGAATGTGGAAAACAAGTGTAATCTAACTCAAATTAGCATTATTGCTACTGAGGGAAATTAAGCTTTTTTCTATTTTTCTTCTTCATAAACTAAAGAATAAATTGTTTTGTAACTGTTTTATAGTAAACACATGGCGGTAATAATTGTTATGTATATAATGAATTGGTTGTTTGGTTGGTTGGTTGGTTGGTTAGTTAGTTGTTTAGTTTGAATGAGAGTCTCACTGTATATCATTGGCCTGAACTTCACCATGTATATGAGACTGGGCTAAAATTTACAGATATCTGCATGCCTTTTGAGTGCAGAGAATAAAAGCACGAATTACCGTGCCTCCAGAGTATAACAGTTTCTCAAAGGATAGAATTTGTTTATCTTTTTTCAAAGCCTTCTACGACTGTAGAAGTTAATAGCTGCCAAGCACAACTATTTTTTCACTGCTATTATTAACTTTTTTCAAAAGCGTTGGAACCATTTATTGTTATAAGAAGTTAATAGTGTCCTTTACAGTCCTGTGAAAAGCCTTACTTTTTCAGTTTAGTATTGATTAACATTTAAATACTTGTATTTACTTGTAACAATTTGCCATTAGTTTTTAGTATGTTTTTTTTAATGATACATATTGGCTGAGTGAGAATAAGGCTTTTAGACATATTTCAAAGTGTTGGTAAAGCTCTTCATTGACTGATGACATCACTTCCTAAATTGTGAGTTCCTCTAGAACCCTGTTCACCTGTGCCATCTTGACACTACTAAGAATAGCCTTAGATGTGTAATTATTGAATATATTTACATGATGATTCTTCCCAGAAGTTAGCCAGCCACTGCTCCTCCACTGTTGTTCATGGTTTGTTGTCCAAGAACCTATCCATTTTCTACCAGATATTCACGGAGAGCTCCCCAGAACATCACTGACAGAGCCCTTTCCATAGCCCCAGGCCTAGGTCAAGTGTGGAAGCTCCTGCTACAGCTTAACCTGCTGGCTTCCCACCCAGTCAAGCAGTCCTGCCAAACCTCCACACTCCAAAGCCAGATATATTTAAGATAGACAGGTCATCTTCAAACCCTTCAGAGATCTGCAGAATATATTTAATATGTTTTAATAACTTAGAATTTTTTTCCTTTTTTTAATGACTGTGAGATATGTCAGCTCCTGGCAGTACCAATCTACTTCAGAGAATATATGGGCATTGAAAAAACTGCATATGGAGTTAATTTTCATTGTGGCAAAAGTTAGACCCTGGACAACAAAGCATCTTCGAATTGACTGCTGACAAACAGGACAAAATGGACAGACAGGACACAAAACAAAGGACTACCAATTCTTGCCAAGACAAATGTGGTTGTGGCTTTAGCAACAGGCATCTTCTGAGGTCAGGACAATATGGCACCATCCCTGAAGTGGCCTTTGCAATCCAGAAAAGGTACAGTGCCCTTTTATTCGAAGGCAGCTGAAGAGGCAGTAGACCAATGGTTTCTGATGTGCAGTGTAACAGCACCTGAAACATTTATTCTTGAAAGAGTATCTAAGTAGACAGAGTCTAACCTCCCCATGGTAGACTGGCATTTAATAGAGGAATGCAGAGAAGAATTAGGTGCCAAGATGAAGCCACAAACACACACAGCCAAGAAGAATGGACAGCTGAATTCAAAAAAAAACATCAACAATTTCCAGAAGTTAAAATCCTGACTCATGACAGGATGCTAGTGGAAGTCAGGTGTTTCTGGTATATGGACTACTCTCACCAAATGTGGAGTGGAACTGTTGGCCTTGTGTACATCCTACTTCACAAATGAGGCTGTCAGATACACTAAGCCTATAAGCTGAATATGATGTCCCAATGCTTCGGAGAAAACTTGGATGACTGTCCAGGCAGCTGGCTGTTTCTGTCAACTCATATTTTTTGGAAGTCATTTGTTTGCACTTCCTGTTTTATTAGGTAATATTATTTCCTTCTTAGGTCTCTGAGGAAGTTGAAGATTAGATAGTTATAGTTATAATTGAAGATTAGATATAGTTATCGTTGGTTAAAGATTAGATAGTTATAGTCATAGTTTTCCTCATTAAAAATTATAGAAAAGATACTCACTAAAGAGGTATAAATGTATAAACTTGAAAGACATTATAAAATAGTTCTGTTAGTAATATAAGTTAGGATAAAGTGAATCACCCTCTGAGACTGCAACTGTTCCCTGAGACAGAGCCTGCCAGCACCTGACTGGACTAAGAAGTGAGTATTTATCCTCATACCTGAATACTCCAGCCTAGGGACACAACCCTGTGCCCCTACACCCCCACCCATTGCAGTTCTACCTTCAGGTCAGTTGGCAGACAGTCCTCCTGCAAACAGGTCAGACTACACCCATCCCCCATCAGACCCTGTAACCCAAGCCCCACCTCCCCCAAATCCCACCCACATTCCCAGACTGCAACTGTTCCTTGAGACAGAGCCTGCCAGCACCAAATTGGACTAAGAGATGAGTCTCTATCCTCATACCCAAATACCCTAGGCCCTAGGCTTTGGGCCCCGGAGGCACAACCCCGACCCCTACACCAACAACCATTGCAGTCCCAGTTACAAAACAGTAGGCAGGCAGACCTCCTACAGACAAGTTGGACTATCACCATCCCCCAGTAGACCCTGTAACCCAAAAGCCCCACCTCCCACAAATCCCACCTATTGGTGAAATGATTAAGGCCACTCCACGTAGTTAAAAGGGAGGTTTATTTAATGGAATAACTAACAAATGAAGGGATAGGTAAGTTGCAGGTTCTGTGAAAGATGCAGCACAGTTCTGCGGTGTTCTGCGGAGAACTCTCCTCCATCTACCTCTACCGTCCATGGTCCCAGAAGGAAGAGAGCATGGTGCATCCCAATCTCAAGTCTTCAGGGCCCTCCCTTGGCCCCGCCTTGTAGGTGTGATAGTTACTGAAGCCTCAATAGGGGTTGGAACTTCCAGACCAAAGCTGGGATGGCTACCCACTACATCTCCTGCTTTTTGTCTAAATAAATAGGTTCTCACTTAATACAAGACTATATAAAAAGAAATGGTTATCAAATATTGTCCAGGAGTAATGAGGGATAATGACCTAGATAAGATGGAAATACAATCAATGTGAACAATATCAAGCAAGAAACACATACTAAAATCCAGAGAAGTCTAGAGCGTAGGTAAATGGTATGTTACAAAGATTATTCCAAAAGGTGTCCTATCCTAAAGAACCTGAATCTAATACTTAATATGTTCTAAGATAATATATATATATACATATACAAATACAAATATACATACATACATATACATACATACATATATATATATATATGTTGTATATACATACATACACACACACACACACACACACACACATATATATATATATATATATATATATATATATATTAAGTTGTAACTATAACTGCTAGTCTTTAATCCCATCAAAGACTGAGAAGGAATATAATGGTACCTGAGAAATGGTAGATGGATATAAGCAACTTTGGGGAATCTTGTCAGAGTAGACAGAGACAGCTGGCAGCCTGGACAGTCACCTATGTTTCACAGCATTGTTGGTGCATTCAATTTGGCTACAGGCCTAGAGTATCTGACAGACCATTTTCAGAAGCAGGAATTCTGAAAGACCATCTTACCCTGTCTTGGCAGAGTACAGTGGTCACTTTCCTTGTGTCCCGCTTGTCCAGAAAGGACAATGTCTTAGAAGCCCAACATTCTCTGGGATCAAATTGGTGCTGCCACGAGCAATTGTGTCTCATGTCAACAGAGTTCGAAGTTATTTAAATGCCATATTCTCTAGGTCTATGAAGTGTTTGAAGATTACCTGTCCATCTGACCTACGTATCTGTAAATATGGATAACCTAACTAACGTAACTATAGAGATGACAAGCATAGGTGACTATAAATCTGTAAGTCTTATCTATCGAAATAACCTAAGGACTAAGGCTTCATGTAAACAAGGTAAACAGTCTATAAGCAAATGTATGGTAAAGAACACTGACTTCAAAATTGTGACAATACACAAGATATTTATAACAGAGGTAGGAATATATAGTGTAATATGCAATATGACAATAAGCTTAAATATGTATCAATATACACAATATCCTAAACAGAAGTAGAACATACATAAAGTATGACAGATATAAATTTACATTTGCATCAATATACAAATATTTCAAATAAGAGTAGAAATATATGTACATTATAACAAATATAGTTCTGTATTTGTATCAATATACATTATCTTAAACAGGAATATAAAAATAGTTTGCATTTGTATCAACATATAAGAATCCATAACAGTGCAAATTACAGTGCAAATTATCTATGGCTACTATTTTACTAAATTTGTTTACTAAAATATACAATAATCTACCATAATATCTTATACCTATCCATTTCATTTCTTCTTTTCCTTTCTTTAGGAGAATTCTGAGTCTAATATTTTCTTCCACCCCCAACCCTATAACCATCATCCATAACCCTGAAAAATATGAAACCTTAGGGAGAAGGGGGTGCCATTTTCTTAGAATTGCTTCCTGCTGTTTAGGGGGTGATGGTATCTCTGTTGGGAACTGTGAGAAAGCTCAGATAGTTAAATCTCAGTTAGACTAACTGTAGATTCCACAGCAAGTCTTAGAATAATGGGTAAGATTATTATATCTGAAATTCTGGCAAGAAGTGTAGTATGATGATGATTACCATGGCATCATTCTGGATTGGGTAGAGTTGTTGTTGTTGGGGCCCCATCTTCCTTCTGGAGATTTCAAAGATTGCTATTGGAAAAACTTATTTTTTATCAAAATGGAAAGTTTGGATATAAAGAGGACATAACATGTAAGAAAGGATTCCAAGAAATCAAGGGTAAGCATGGACAAAATTAGAATCTCGAAGACAATGGTCCCTTTTTATTGGTTTCCTTCTGTCCCACACCAAAGGGCTCTTCTGATATTGGACTGAACAATCTCTCAAACTTTTCTTTTAGCAATATGCTTTGGTTTAGAGAAAGAGTGAGCCAATTCCATCTCCAAAGCCAGCCTGGTTTATAATTGAATTGGAACCACAACTTTTCTAGATTGATAGAGATATAGATGTTAGACAATGAGATTTTACCGTGTGTAGATTGGTACCAATAGATTCTTTCTTTCTTTCTGCTGTATACATCCAGATATCCAAGGCCTTATGATTTCTAGAAGATGGGTATTTCCATTATCCTGGAAAGACAAAAACAGAACCCTACCCCAACCTTTGATTGTTAATTTTTTCTTAAAACTTGTAGATATATCACGTTGGTGGATGATCTTTCACTTCTCATAATCAAGGGGTTTCTCCTGTTTGAATCGAAATTTTTATTAATTTTGTTGGTATCCATAGCTTTTCTTCTCCTGGAGAAACAAAAGGAAAAAACCCTTCCTCAACATAGAGTATATCCAGGTTTCCATTCTGAGGTCAGCACATCCTTGAAATAAACTGGTTGTTTTAGCTCAGGAGTTTTGTCTGTTGTCCAATGTCTCTCCACAGCTGTTGTTCCTTTCTCATCAGCATTGAGAAAATTCAAGATTAATAAAGCACTATGTAATCTATTTATAGGAGTCATTGTTACCTGTTACTGTTTATTTAGCATATCCTTTAAAGTTCGATTGGATCTTTCTATGACTGCTTGGCCTGTGGTATTGTATGTTATACCTGTAACGTGATTTGTATTGTGATAAGCAAAGAACTGTCTCATTTTATTGGAGACGTATGCTAGAGCATTGTCTGTCTTTATTTGTACATGTATTCCCATGATGGTCATATCGTCTAATAGGTATGTAATCACAGAATCAGCCCTTTCAGAACTCATAGGAGTTGCCCACTGAAATCCTGATTAGGGGTCAATGGTATGGTGTACATACTTTAGTCTTCCAAATTCTGCAAAATGAAACACATCCATCTGCCAAATTTCATTTCTTTGTATACCTTTTGGATTGCTCCCTGCAGGTAATGGAGTTTGGTTATAGATGAAATAAGTAGGACATTTTTTTCACAATATCCTTAGCTTCTTGCAAAGTGATGGAGAAATCCTTCTTCAAACCTTTGCTATTTATATGGTATTTCTTATGAAATTCTGAGGCTTCTAGCACATTACCTATTAGTAACTGATCAATCTCATCATTACCTTGTGCTAGAGGTCCTAGCAGACCTGTATGGGGTCTGATATGTGTTATATATATTAATAAGTTCCCTTTTTCTGATGATTTACTGCAATTTTATGAATAATGAAGTTAATTCTGTATTATCAGGAATAAATTCAGCAGTTTCAATATGTAAAACAACTCTCTCTGCATATTGAGAGTCAGTGACTATATTGAGGGATTCTGTGAAGTCCATCAGTACCATAAGAATGGCATACAGTTCCGCTTTTTGTACAGAGCTGTATGGACTTTGTACCACTTTACTTAAGTCTTCTGATTTATATCCTGATTTCCCTGATTTATTTGCATCAGTATAGAATGTGAGGACTCCAGAAATTGGCTTTTGTCATACAATATGAGGAAGGACCCATTCAGTCTTCTTTATGAATTATATTTTCTTGCTTTTGGGATAATGGTTGTTAAGCTCTCCCAAAAAGTTACTGCAGGCTCTCTGCCAGTATTCATTATCTTTCTATAGTGATGAAATTTCCTCATTATTTAAAGGTACCTCAATTTCTGCTGGGTCCATTCCTGTCAACTGGAGAAGTCTTAATTTACCTTTTTAAATCAAATCAGAGAACTTTCTATATAAGTCTTTAATTTCTTATTTGGTTTATGTGGTAGGAATATCCATTCCAATATAATATCTTGCCTCTACATCAAAATAACTGTGGGAGAATATATGGAAGGGAATATGTCAACAATGCATTTACGTTCTGGATCCACATGATCCACATGTGCTTCTCGAATTATCTTTTCTACTAGAGCCAATTCCTTCTTAGCTTTGGCTGATAATTCTCTTGGAGTATTTAATTCTTTGTCCCCTTCTAGAGTATTAGCCAAATTTTGTAGTCCATCTTTGGGTATTCCCATGATACCTAGTAAGTTGGAAATGGTTCTTAATAACTTTTGAAAATCATTAAAGTCTTAAATCGATCTCTCCTTAGTTGCACCTTTTGGGGTCTAATTTTTGTAGCTCTATCTTATATCCTAAGTAATTAATAGAATCTCCTCTTTGCATTTTTTTCAGGAGCAATTTGCAGCCCCCAGTGAGGCAAAACTTTTTTTACTTCTTCAAACATCCTTTCTAATGTGTCTTTGGATTAGCTAATAGGATATCATCCATATAGTAATAAATTATGATATGTGGAAACTTTACACCAATTATCTCCAATGGTTTTTGCACAAAGTGTTGACACAATGTAGGGCTGTTTAACATTCCTGTGGGAGGAACTTCCATTGCTATCTCTTGACTGGCTGAGAATTGTTATAATTAGGTACTGTAAAGGCAAAATTTTCTCTATCATTTTCTTGTAAGGGTATGGTAAAGAAAAAATCTTTTAAGTCAATAACTATTATAGTCCATTCTTTGGGTAGCAGAGAGGGCAAGGGCATCCCACTCTGTAGGGAGCCCATTGGCTGAATTACTTTATTAATAGCTCTCAGATCTGTCAGCTTTTTCCAATTACCAGACTTTTTTTAAATAACAAAAACAGGAGAATTCCAATGGCTGGTAGATTCTTCAATGTGTTGAGCATTTAACTGCTCTTGAACTGTTCTAAAGCTTGTAGCTTCTCTTTTGTGAAAGGCCATTGTCAAACCCAGACCGGTTTATTAGTTAGCCATTTTAAAGATAAGGCAGTTGGTGCTTCTGAGAGTTCAACAGCATTCATGCTCTGTTTGTGTATACCCTGAATGTTTGGTGACTGATTTTTACAGCATGTCATGATATTATTCCTAGAAACATGCATTGGTCTGTATTCCTTTTCTGAGAGTGTAGGAATTTTAATCTGGGTATTTCACTGTTGTAACAGATCTCAGCCCCAAAGATTTACTGCTTCATTTGCTACATATGGCTTCAGCCTTCCTCTCTGTCCTTCTGGCCCTATGCATCAACCCATCTTGAACTCTGTTTTATCTGAGATAGGGTGCCAATCCCTAAAAGTTGGACATCTACCTCTTGAAGAGGCCAATTTGGATGCCATGATATGGGTGTATTTATAGTCACATCCACACCTGTGTCTACCAAGCCCTCCACAACCAGGCCAATAATTTAAATTCTAAGCTTTGGTCTTTGTTCATTAATGGAAGCCTGCCAAAATATTTGTTTTATAGTGTTCTTTGTAAACTGTGATCCAGCTATCAAAGCTGTTTTATCATCCATTGCAGTATTGGTTTTTATATTAGGCATTGGTTTATTCAGTTGTCCTGGAGAGGAATTTCTTCCACAGTGGCTGGGAATGTTCATACTACGTTTGATTTGGGGGCCTGCAAGAGGCCCCCTGAGGTATTTCCCACCAGTAAAGGGTTGCCTCGTATATCTATTTTTGATCTACACACACTGATCCAATGTCGGCATTTGCCACACCTTCTACACAATCCAGGAGGTGGTTCGGGTCTCCTGTTTGGCTATTCCTAAAAGGAGTATTACTCTAGGAGTAACCCACATACAGTTTTTACTTATATGACCTGGTGTACCACATTTAAAACATTTTGTACCACAGGGTCTTCTTTCACCTCTGGGATTTGTCTCTCCTATCCAAGCCTCATTACTCTAATTAAGAGACTCCACATCATTAGTATACTGAATCCATTCTTCCAAAGGAGCTGATATGAACTTTAATGGTGTAAGTATTCTTCTGCATTCTGCATTAGCATTGTTGAATGCCAAGGACTCAGTTAATACTTTTCTTAACTCTTTATCTGATACAGCTTTTGTTATAGCTGTGTTCACCCTTTGTAAAAAATCGGTGAAGGGTTTTTGCAGTCCCTGAAATATCTTTGTGTATACCTCAGTTGTTTTTCCAGGTTCTGGAATTTTTTCCCAAGCATTTAGAGCTGCTGTATGGCATAGGAATATTGTATACTTATCATAAGTGGCTTGTACATTCCTGTCAGTGAAACATCCCTCACCAAGTATTTGATCTTGGGAGATCACAAAACCTCTGATTTTACCTTGTTTTAAATTTTTTGCCTCTTCTATCAACCAGGTTTTCCACTGTAACTGTTGGCTATATTCTAGAACAGCTGAAATCAACTGATGCCAGTCATCTGAAATGATTCTATGTGAGGTAGACCACGAATTTAACATTTGTCTTACATATGTGGAGTGTATCCCATATGAAACTACTGCTTCCTTTATATTTTTAAAGTCACTTGTTGAAATTGGTTGTAATGTATATGAATTATATGGCTCAGGGTATGTGTCATCTGCTGGCTTCTCATGGATGATAACAGGATAAGTCATTGTATGAGAGCCATTTGGAGATGTTACAGCCTCATTGGTCTTGCCCTTCTGCTTACTAGGTCCCTTATCATGTTTACTGAGAGTTTCTTCTAGGGCTTGCAAACGAGAACCTAGGACTGTTCTTGGGAGTGAACCTCCTCTCTTGCAAGAGATTCCAGATTTCTCATGGAATCATGGAAGTTTTTATGTTCTTCTGAAACACATGATTCATTCCATGGACCTTATATTATTAATTAATGATAATCTTTCTTCCTTATATACTGTCTGAATAGCCACAACTTCACTCTGGGAAGTTAGTGTTGTATCCATTAAATATTCATATTTATTATCAATAAAATCAATTTTGTGTACTAGCCTGTTTTGTAAATCCTGATTAGCAGATTCCAGAGAAAGAATCTTTTTCTGTAAGCCTTCATTGCTGTCTTTTAAAGCAGATTCCAGAAAGAGAATCTTTTTTGGTAAGCCTTCATTGCTATCTTTTAAAGCCTGTATCAGTCCCAATAATGACTCATCTTTGTTCTTGTTATTAAAGCAGTGTTTGAGCGCTGTGTGGATTATTACCATGGATGCCAAAATGGTATGGCCAGATATGCCTTAGGAAGGTTGTATATTTCCAGGAAGATGTCATTCATCATACAGGTGAAAAGGTTTTTAAATTCTTGTGAGGTAATGTTGTCAGCCATATTACAAGAATTACTCAAAATTTGTTAGTTAATATTAAGGTGTAAAATTATCAAGTACTTTTACTTGAAATAACACACTTATTTGCCTAGCTTACCTTTCGTGTTTTTGGGGGGTGTAGTAGCACTTTTTAGCAGGCAGGGCCTGCTGGTGACCTTGGCTGAAGGCAGCTGAAGGCAGGAGTTTTGATGGCAGGGAGCCGGAGACAGCACTCAGGGAGGAGGGAAATGCCTCACTCACAGTGGTTTTTTTCACTGGTTTCAGGCTAAGTTAGAGAATTGAGAACAGACTAGCTCCTCCCTTTTTTGGGAATGGAACCATGTAGGCGTTCCCTGGTTATATGGAACTTTCCAGGCAGGTTTAGGTACCCGCCAGCTGGGGAGGAGGCTGAGGCTGAGAGCCACCCAGGCCTTTGGAATTTGCCTCACATGAGCGCCAGATATTGGTGAAATTATTGAGGTCACTCCATGTAGTTAAAAGGGAGATTTATTTAATGGTATAACTTACAAATAAAGGGATAGGTAAGTTGCAGGTTCTGTGAAAGACACAGCACAATACCTCAATGTACTCTGGAGAACTCTCCTTGGTCTACCTCTAGCTTCCAGGGTCCCAGAAGGAAGAGAGCATGGTGCAACCAGATCTCAGGACTTCAGGGCCCACCCTTGGCCCTGCCTTGTAGGTGTGATAGTAACTGAAGCCTCAATATGGGTTGGAACTTCCAGACCAAAGCTGGGATGGCTACCCATTACACCCACCCACCCTCCAAAGACTGCAACTGTTCCCTGAGACAGAGCCTGCCAGCACCCAACTGGACTAAGGAGAGAGTCTTTAACCTCATACCCAAATATGCCAGCCCCTAGGCTTTGCTGCCCAGGGGCACAACCGTGTGCCCCTACAACCACATCCATTGCAGTTCCAGTTTCAGGCCAGTTGGCAGGCAGATATCCTGCACAGAGGACAGACCACCACCATCCCCCATCAGACCCTGTAACCCAAGTCCTACCTCCCCCAAATCCCACGCACCCTCCAAGACTGCAACTGCTCTTTGAGACAGAGCCTGACAGCACCCAACTTGACAAAGAGGCCAGTTGGCAGGCAGACATCCTGCAGACAGGACAGACTACCACCATCTACCACATGGTAAGACTGCAGCTACTCCCTGAAACAAAGCCCACTTGTGCCAGTTGGACTAAGAACTGCTCCCAAAGGCAAAAAGTCCATCAGCATATACTAGACCAAGAGCTCCCACTAGATCAAGAGTATCAATCAGACCAAGAGAGGCTCCCTCAGACACAGACACTGTTTGCTCCAAGTGGAGAAAGAGATGGGAAGGCAAAGGAATTCCAGACTGTAGAAAGCCCATTGACTGAATCACCTTATGAGCAGCTCTTACACCTGTTATCATTTTCCACTTTCCAGATTTCTTTCTAATAACAAATACAGGAGAATTCCAAGGGCTGGTTGATTTTTCAATATGCTAAGCATTTAGCTGCTCTTGTACCAGCTGTTCTAAGGCATGTAATTTCTCTGATGTTAAAGGCCATTGCTCAACACATACAGGCTTGTCATTTTAAAGGTAAGGCTATTAGTGCCTTTGAAAGATCAGCAACTGTTTTGCCCTATTCTTGTACAACCTGAATGGTCAGTGACTGTTCTTTATGATACTGTATAATATTTTCCCAGAAACATATGTTAATTTATAATTTGTTTCTGAGATTGCAGGAATGTTAATCTGAGAATTCCATTGCTGTAATAAATCACATCCCCATAAATTCATTGCTATGTTAGCCACATATGGCTTTAATTTTCTTCTCTGTTCTTCTGGCCCTATACATTCTACCCATATCATGCTCTATTTTACCTGAGACAACTTTCCAATCCCTAAAAGGGGATTGAACATTTACCTTCTGAAGAGGCCAATTTGCATGCCAAAATTCTGGTGCAATTATTGTTACATCTGCACCTGTGTGTACGAGACCTTCAATGACAACATCATTTATTTCTTTTTTAAATTTTGGTCTTTGTTCATTTATAGAAGTTTGCCAAATGTTTGCTTTATGGTTTCTCCTAAATTTTTTGTTCTCTCTTCTATAGCTATTCTATCATCCAGAGCAGTATGGTTTCTTACAATATGCATTAGGTTCTTTAATTGCTCTGGTAAGGAGTTTACTCCATGATGACAGGAAATGACTAAATCAAATTTGACATGAAGGTCTATGAAAATTCCCTCAAGGCATTTCCTGATAGCAAATGGTTACCCTGACTGTACCTTGTTAATCTACATTCATTAGTCCAATGCCTGCCTTTGCTACATGCTCTGCATAATCCAGAAGGAAGAGGCGTTCTGTTGGGATTATTCTTAGAAAAAAAAAAACATTGTTTCTAGGACTGCCCTGTCTACAATATCTTTTTAGGTGACCTTGTTTATCAAAATTGAAACACTTGACTTTTCTATTATTCTTCAGACCTCTGGAAATCACCTCTCCTCTCCAAGCACCATCGTGGTTATGAGATTCAGTATTGACTGTATCTCATATCCATTATTCTAAGGGTGCTGATCTTTTTTGACAGCCTAATTACCCTTTTGTATTGTGTATTACCATATTCAAAGGCCAGCAATTTAATTATTATTTGTCAAGCTTCTGAATTTGGTGTCATCCTATTTACTGCTGAAGTCAATTTTTGTAATAAATGAGTGAAGGTTTTTTTTTAGGCCTTGTATAACTTTACTAAGTGATTCAATTTTCTTTCCTACTTCTTCTATTGTGTTCCAAGCACTCAAGGCTGCTGTGTGGCATAAAGCCAGGGTGTGGTCATCATATAGCAGTTGCTTTTCCACATTAGCATAATCTTCCTCTCCAAGAACTTTGATCTTGGGAGATTCTAATACTGCTAGCCCTACTTTTTTTCAATTGTCTTAGTCTCATCTTTCTACCAGGTACTCCAGTGTAATTGAGGTTTCAAGACTGCTGTAACCAAGTCTCTCCAGTTTTGAGGGATAATTGTAGATGTATCCAACCGTCTTATTAAATAAGAAACACAGAACCAATACAAAGAAGAAAGCCAAGAGACCTCTCTGAAAGAGAGCTACTTCCTGTGTGTTTGTCTTTAGATAGTCTTTCTGTTCTGCCTTCTCATTGGTTGTAAACCCAAACACATGACTGCCTCGTCACTGCCTGTCTGTAGAGACTTCCAGGTCTTCTATGGTTGGTATTGAGATTAAAGGCATGTGTCTCCAATGCTGGCTGTATCCTTGAACACACAGAGATATACCTAGTCTGCCTACCAAGTGCTGGGATTAAAGGCATGTGCCACCACTGCCACGCTCTTGCTATGGCTCTAATAGCTCTGACTCCTGGGCAACTTTATTTATTAACATACAATTAAAATCACATTTCAGTACAAATAAAATACCATCATAGATAATTCTATTACAAGTTGACCACAACTTTAACATCTACTTCACAAAAGGTAAATGCTTGCCATATACTTCCTTGTATCTCTGCAAATCTAACATTTGCGCAGGAATCCATTCTGGAGATATCTATCATTTGGAACTTCCTATGAGGTTACTGGATAAAATAACGCTGGTTATTTGAAAACCTTTAGCTGTTCTTCTCTAACCTTATAATGCTATGCTGAGATTGGTTCTCTTTTAAATTCCTCTGTCTCAGTCTGAATATCTCTGTGATCTATTTTAATAAGTTTATATAAATTTGTATCTTAGCACTCATATTAACCAACTTTTTAGTGATGAAACAAAAGTGATAAAACTGATAGTGTTTATATTTGACATTACATAAATTCCATCTAAATTAATTATCCTCTCCTTTAATTGTTCCATTTTCAAACTGTCCAGTGTATTATCATAGATACCTAACTCCTGCCATTGTAATAGTGTTTCCCATTTTTTAATGTGGGGAAAAACACTCCCTTTTAACTAATACCTCCCTTTAAGAATTCCCAGTTGTCTCACCAAATCTGCCCACATTGATGATCCAGATGGCAATGAAGTGTGAAGTTGACTGCTGTTATGTAGAACAGTACAAGCCCAAGTGGGTGTCAAGGCAGCTACCTAGTATGGCAGTAGCCTGATGAGGGCTTCCAGGGCCAGCACAAAACACATTGGAAGAGGATACCGGCTGTCTGCAAAATGCACACAGGGATCATGGGGAAGAAACATATGAAGCAGAAGCAATGTAAAGGCAAAGTTGGCCAATGGTGAGGGGCTAGCTAACTCTGGCAGTGTTCAGAGCCCAAATGCCTGTGTAGTTTTCTGCAGAGAGATTGCAACCGAAAAATTCCAAACTCGCTCAGAAGACTCAGGAAAAATAAAGGAAAACTTAGCCAGTGGGATAGTGAGTTTGGCCACACGCAGCTCAAGCCTGTGCCATTGACACCAAAGCCACAGGCATGCAGCTTTTTCATGAATTAATGACCCCAAAATTGGATGCCAGATGTAGCACAAGTTCTAATTGGTCTTAATAAAATCCCAGAGTCAGATATTGTGGTAAAATCTGAAAGATCAGAGAAGTAAAGCAGCTAACCAAAGTCACCTTTTACCTCCATGACTCTAAGACTGAAAAAGGAGCTGAGCCAATCTCCACCTCCCTTATATTCCTCTCTCCACATAGGCATATCTCTTCCTATCTGTCTGAACAGACCTCAAGACCTCTATGGTTAACGAGTGATAACATATCAACATAGAAACCCTAAGAAAAATCTAGTGTAGTAGTTGTGTGGCCAGAAGTAAGACTGGGAGTATGTTTCTGAGGCTGTAGAATGACTTTTTGGGGAGAACACTAGGTAAAGCTGGTGTACCATCTACCTATCCAGAGGATGGCCTGGAGGTGAAGGGAAGACTTTGGCAGGAAAGACTCAAGGAGCTCAGCAAACAAACCCAGTATATTATCTGTGCATCCAAAACAGGGCTGGGAAGTATGCATATGGGGCAGGTGGGCTTGGTTCTTAAGAACTCAACAGAAAAAGTTGGCCCAAGAGGTGTATGACTAGAGCTACACATCCAATTATAGAAATGCTACAGCCCAACTTTGTTCTTAGTGAACTCATCTGGGAATTCCTCTGCAGGGGTTCTTTGACAGTGGCTATGGCTAGAAGAGTGAGGTTTGTGCTAGTTAGTATACAAGGTTCAGAGAAATGTCAAAGGGAAAGCCAAAGTGTGATCTCTGCATCAGATCTATGTCCTGGACTGTGAATATGGAGCAAGTATATATGGTTCTGGTGATACTCACCAGGAAAAGCTGGTTCAGAAACTGCATGGCCACAGTTAGACTTAAGAGTGTGTCCATAATTCTTTGAGCCAAGGATCTCTAAAAGAGGCAAAGTAGTGTATCTGCTAACAAATTATTGTATCCAGATGTAGGTTTTAGAGTGTCATAGCCATGGGGTGGGATCACTTCTGGGAGTACTCAACAGAAAAAGCTGGTTAAGGAACTTTCATCACTAAAGCAAAGCCAGGGAGTATAGAAATGGTTCAGGCAGGAGAAAATCTAGGAAGCATCATCATGCAAATCAGTGCATGATCTGTGCTCCTGGAGCCAAGACTTAGAGGTAGAGATACATCACATGTAACCATATTTGTGGAATAATGGCCAGGAAAAGCTGGTGCAGGAGCTCTTTGACCAGAGCTATTTCTAGGAGTGTGGGAATGGCACTGGTGGGTAAGGTTAATTTGAGTTAACCAGACAAATCTGATACATGATCTGCACATCCACATCTAGGAAAAATAAAAATGGTGCAGGGATGCCTGGATCTTAGGCAATCCAACAGGATCCAGAACTGCAACACAGGAATTAGGCCTGGGATTGTGGGAATGTTTGGTGATACTTTATTTGTGCTGAAATGTGATATTTTATTTGTATGTTAATGAATAAAGTTTGCCTGGAGTTCAGAGATCATAGCGAGCTATAAACAGAAGTCAGGCAGTGTTGACACGTGCCCTTAATCTGAACACATGGCAGGCAGAGTCTCTGTGTGTTCAAGGACACAGCTAAATGTGGTGACACACACCTTTAATTACAGTACCAACCATAGAGACCTGGAGGTCTGTATAGACAGGCAGTGATGAGGAAGTGATGTGGCTTGGCTTAGAGCCAATAAGAAGGCAGAACAGGAAGTCAATAAAGGTGCAGGTTAGACAGGAAGAAGCTCTCTTGGGAAGATACAGTGAGGTGGTAACATAAGGTTAGTTGGTAGCTATTGCTTTGATCTCTATGGCTTATACCTCTGTATCTGGCTCTGTGCTTCTTATTTAATAAGACTGTTTAGAAATTCATCTACAGGAATGGCCATGTAGGATGAGTTTCTGTGAATATATCCAGACAAAGCCAGTGAACTGTCTTCATATCCAGAGCTAGACCTGATAGTATAGAAATGGTCAATGGAAGCTGTATTCCAGGGTGATCTCATTAACGAAAATATGGTGCATGACCACAGCTAAACCTGAGAGTCTAGAGAAGGCACACACAGGCTTGATTCTGCAAAAACTCACCAGAAAAAGACACTGCAGAGCTCGGTCTGGCAGTATGGGAATAATGGTGATGGGCAATGTCCTGAGAAACTGACCAGACAATATGGGTATACAATTTAAGCATCCAGAGCTAGGGTTGGGGTTTTGGATATGGCGCTGTTAGACTCAGGGTAATGTTTTGGTGTCAACAGACAAAGAAGAGCAAATTTGAGTCAGTGATGGCACAGGACAGCTTGGTTCTGAGGAAACTGACCAGGAAAAGCCAATAGGGGAATTTGGAGTGTGAAGTTGTCACATGTGGACTTGCTTATGGGAGAATTCAGCAGAAAATAACCTGCCCAGCTGGTGCATGTCTAGAGACAGGCCTCCTAATGTAGACATAGTGCAGACTGCTGCACCTGCTGTTAGGTAACTCAGAACTTTAAAAAAAGGGTAAAAAAACTTCATAAGGTTGGTCTTATGCACTATTAATGATTTAATTGGGAAAAATCCCTCACAGGTATACCCAGACAGTTTTATTATGTTAATTCCAGAGGCAGTCAAGTTGACAACAAAGAATACCTATCACAAGTTCAACATTTGTCAGCTTGACAGACAATCATACCTCCTTAGGTCATTCTTAATTTCCACATTAAAAAATAAATTGCAGTGTTAGAATTGGTATACTGTTTAAAATCTAATCCTCCACAATGGGAAGGCCTAGAAGGCATGTTCTTCACTAATCTTATAAGATGCTAAATGAAGAGGGAGGCACCAGCACATTTGAAGAGTTTTGCTGTTACCTATTTCCTTGTCTCAGTCCTTAAGGTTGGAGACACTGCTGCTCAGTTAGTTGGATTAAATGCAATGAATTTAATTAGCCCTCAATGAACCAGGGGTCATGTAGCATCACTGAATTGCCAAAGACATGGTAATCATACATACTGTAATGGGCAGCGTAGACAAAGCAACACCCATAATGGCTTGACCTGTAATGATCAGCAGAAGCAAAGTGAGTCTTATGGTGGCATGATTTGTATGGACTTTTGGTGCTGACTAATTGTTCACAGTATTTCCAGGTATGAAATAAATAAGATGCCTACCGCATTTTTGTTTGATCTATATAAACAGAAAAAAAAAACTCAAATGAAAGAAAGCCTACATTGGATCATGGCAAAGGGGAATTTTGGCCCAGACATGAGCTGCTTTCCAGACACATAATCCCTTGAATGAAGGAATGACCAGTTTCTCCTGAGGAAGGACCTCATGAAAATACCTTTATGTTTTACTGTTATCATTTCTCCCAGTCCTTCCCCCAGAGGAACCTATGGCCTTTTACAAGGATAACTTTACACTGGGTGAAAGGAAACACTTACTTTCCAGGGTCTGTTGGATGCTCGTCTGTTGCTGGAGGGCTTCTCTCCAGGTTCCACCAAGCCCCACAGTCCCACAATCCACGTATAAAATAATCACTCAGACACTTATATTGCTTATAAATTGTATGGCTGTAGCAGGCTTCTTGCTAACTGTTCTTTTATCTTAAATTAACCCATTTTTATAAATCTATACCTTGCCACGTGGCTGGTGGCTTACCGGCGTTTTTACATGCTGCTTGTCCTAGCGGTGGCTGCAGTGTCTCTCCCCTTCTTCCTGTTTCCCCAATTCTCCTCTCTCCTTGTCCCACCTATACTTCCTGTCTGGTCACTGGCCATCAGTGTTTTATTTATATAGTGATATCCACAGCACTGGTCCTTAACTGAGGCTGATTCTGCCAGATCCCAATAAACATTGTGGTCCTATGGTCAAAGTGGAGGCTTATCGAGGTCAGGTGATTAATGGGGATTTGACTGAAATCTGACTTACAGTAGGTTCAGTGGGTCTCCAAAATTATCCTATATGGTTATTTCCCCAGTTACAGAATGTATAATCAGGATAGATGCATTTAGAATGTATCAGAATTCTCACATTGGTACCCAGACCTCTGGAGCGAGGGTTTTTATTGTTGAAAAGAATAAATGGAAGCTTAAAAGTAAAAGAATAAACAAAATTAATAATAATGAATACATTAAAAATAAAGAATAAATAAAATAGAGGTGTATCTTCCAAGAAAAATAATGACTCAAAAACAGCATCACATCCCTGGAGAACTGCACAAATTAGTCCCACCATCAAGGACTTGAAAGACACAACTACCACCACATCTCCTTTTAACTCTTCTATGTGGCCAACACAAAAGATAGATGGATCATGGAAAATGACAGTTGACTATCAAAAACTCAATCAAGTACTGACTCTGATTGCAGCTGCTGTACCAGATGTGGTGCCTTTAATTAAGGAGATTAACACATCTCCTGGTACATGGTATGCAGCTATTGATCTAGAAAATGCCTATTGCTTGGTACCTGTACATAAGGACCAACAGAAGCAATTTGCTTTCAGTTATCAAAGCCAGAAGTATACCTTTACAGTTTTACTTAAAGGATGCATTAACTCTCCAGCCCTGCATCACAACTTAGTTTTAAGGAATCTTGATCACCAGTCTCTGTGATATCACCAGATATCACAAAATATCACACTGCTCCCCTATATTGGTGGCTTTATGTTGGACTACTTTCTTTATGGAAAAGACAATGCTTTGTCATTAGTGATGTAGATACTTATTCTGGCTATGGACTTGCCTTTCCTGCACAAAATGTTTCTGCCAAAACCTCCATCCATGAACTTACAGAATGCCTTTTCTACCATCATGGTATCTTCAGAGTATTGCTTCTGAAGGAACTTACTTCACAGCCAGAGAAGTACAACAGTGGGCCCATGATTGTGGAATCCATTGGTCTTACCATGTTTCCCACCATCCTGAAGCAGCTGACCTGATAAAAAGATGGAATAGCCTTTTGAAGACAACAGCAACAATGCCAATTAGGAGGCAGCATCCTGGGGACCTGGGACAGGGTTCTCTAGAACATGATATATAATTTTAATTAGCATCCAATATAGAGTAGTTTCTCCAATAGCAAGGATCCATGGATGCAGGAATCAAGGGATAGGAAAGGGAATATTTCCACTTACTATCACCTACTATGACACACAAGGAAAATTTTTGCTTCCTGTTCCTGCCACCTTAAGTTCTGTTGGCCTAGAAGTTTGGGTTGCAGAATGGAGAGCATTCCTGCCAGCAGCCACAACAAACCTTCCTGAACTGGAAGCCCAGACTTCTCCCTAGCCACTTTGGCTTCTAATGCCTTTTAACAACATGCTAAGAAAGAAAGAACTGTTAGGAGGAATGATTGATCCAGATTACCAAGAGAAAATTGGATTATTTCTCCATAGTGGTGGTTAGGAAAGATTGTGTCTGACATGCAGGAGACCCTTTAGGGCTTCTCTTGGTGCTTCCATGCCCTGTGATTAAAGTCAATGGGAAACTACAACAGCCTAATCCAGGCAGGATGACAAAGGACACAGATCCTTCAGGAATGAAGGTATGGATCACTCCTCCAGGAAAAGAGCTACAACCTGCTGAGGTGCTTGCAGAAGGTGGAGGAAATACAGAATGGGTAGCAGAGGAAAGTAGTTATAAATACCAGCTCAGGCCACATGACCAGTTGCAAAAATGAGGATTATAATTGATAGGAGTTTTCTGTCATATTTTGTTAAGAATGTGTTTATACAGAGATACTTGTGTTTTCTTTCAATTTTCTTTGTATTATTAATTGTATCTGTTTATATTTTATGTATGAGTGTTCTGCATGTGTACCTGCATGTCAGAAGAGGACATCAGATCATGTTATAGATGGTTGTGAGCCACCATGTGGGAATTGAACTCAGGACCTCTGGAAGAGCAATCAGTACTCTTAACTGCTGAGCCATCTCTCCAGCTCCTCAATTTCTTTATCATGTGATGCAACATCAAGTAAGAGAATATCATTGGTTATTACATTTAAGTTTGAGATACTAAAATAATATCCCTCAAGGGACATTACCACCTATTCTAAATTTATAATGTGTTTGCAGATGTATGAGGGATAGTTATATCATGTTATACATAATTATGACCTGGTTAAATATATAATGTATTTGCAATTGCATGTGGGATGATTATATCATGTTTAGGTAATTATGATGTGGTTATTGTTTTCATTTGTAAATTATTCATGACACAGATAAATAATTTGTGTCCAGTTGACAAGGGGTGGACTTGCAATGTGACTGCATCTGGAATTAACTAAAACCCAAAAATGGGAACACCTGTGAGTGATTTTTGCTTAATTTGAAGTGGGCAGTTTTATTTCAAATCCAGATCTTTGAGGAAGGAAGACACACCTTTAATTCAGATCTTTTGAGCTGGAAAAACCCACCTCTAATCTGGACCACACCTCCTGGGGAAGTCTACATCAGAACATGGAAGAAACTTTCTTTTGCTCTTTCCCTGCTAGCTCTCACCTCACTAGCAAGTCCATTCCTTCACTGGCATTAGAGCCTTCATCTTTGAGATTATGATATATGCTGAATACTAGCTATGACATCTAGCATTGTGGATTGAAAAACTACTGGATTCTTGGATCTTCTGTTGGTAGACAGCCATTGTGAGACTAGCTGGACCACAGCCTGTAAGCCATTCTACTAAATCCCCAAGATAAATAGATAGATGATAGATGATAGATGATAGATAGATAAATATTATATTAGATGATGGATAGATATTCATTCTATAAATTCTGTTTCTCTAGAGAACCCTGACTAATACAAGTTCCTTCCTCTAGTTTCTGCCCTGACTTCTCTTCTTAATGGAGTGGACCCTGCAATCCCAAATAAAACCTTTACTCCCCAAGTTGCTTTTGGCCATGGTATTTCATCACAGAAATATGAAGCAAACCAAAATAACAAGAGTGAGGGGTTGTGCTGGCAAATAACATTCTGGAAAGCATAATCAGGCAAGCCAATTCATGAACTGTGAGACATCAAGTGTTAGGCCCTGGAGTATGGAAATGGTACACGAGATATTGGTCCTGTATTAACTAGCCAGAAAAGGCTAGCCCAGCAGCTCTGAGACTACAGCTAGCCATGTCCATGAGTGCAAGGATCTCACTGGCAAGTAAGGATCTGTGGAGCTTTCCAGGCAAGGTTGGTAAGTAGTCAGTGCATCTGGATTGAGGCATAACAGTATGGAGATGGCATAAGAGATCATGGTTCTGAAGAACTCACCAGCAAAAGTAAGTGAAGGAGCTGCATGACCAGAGATACTTCTGTGAGTGAAGGGATGGCACTGGTTGGTGAGATTCACTGATCTCACCAGGCAAATCTGATGCATGATCTGTACAGTGTAGCTAAGCATTTGAGTGTGCAGATGGTGCAGATACTTAGCTGTGGGAAGATTCAGCAGGAAATGGCAGCATAGGAGATGCAAAACAGGAGTTGGATCTGTGGGGATGGCAGTGGCAGACAGACAGTGTTCTGTGGAGATCATCAGACATATTTGGTTCAGGAAATGAAATGCAGCTAAGCCTGAAAGTGTGGATATGATACAGGCAGGCTGGATTCTGTAGAAACAATCAGGGAAAGATGGTACAAGAGCTGTGTGACTGGACCTACCCAGGATTGGGAGTATTGGAATGGCATTCACAGGAGATGTATGGGAGATTTCACCAGGCAAAGATGGTTCTAGATCTACACATCAATATCTAGGCCTGGGAATGTTGAGATATCTCAGATGGAGTTGTTTCTGGGGGACTTCCCAGGGAAATTGAGCACAGAAGTTGCACTACCAGTGCTAACCTAGGAGTTTTATAATGATCCTGGTGGATGAGATTCTGTGGATCTCACCAGATAAAGACTAGGAGCTATCTTCACATCTGGAACTATGTCTAGGGATATGCAGATGTTGCAGTGAAGGCTATGTTCTAAGCGAGCTCATCAAGAATAGCAGGTGCCTGAGAGTGTTGTGGAATATTACTATAACTTGGAAAAGATGTGTTACATTTGTTTAGGCTGCATTTGTTCAATGATGTAAAGATATGTTGCCTTGCCTGCCTAAGGATGATGCTAGTGGGCATGTTTAGTGACATATTTGAGGAAAACTTATGTGCAACCTGTATTGAAAGCTAGGCCTTGGAGTATGAGGATGGTACAGGTCTGCTTGATTCTGAGGAACTCATAAGCAAATGATGCATCAGTAACTGATTGACTGTAACCTGAGCTAGACTTAGGAATCTGGAGGTGGCTCCAGTAGAGTTTTGAGGCAATTGCCTGGCAAATATGAAGCAATGTGAGCATGCAGAGGTCACCCTGGGAGTGTAGTGATAGCACAGATCTGCTTGGAGTTTTTTTTTTTTGTGTGTGTGTGTGTGTGTATGTGTGTATTCAACAGAGACTGCCAGTAAAAGAAGTCTGCAAAAGTAGCTAGCCTGTGGACTATGTGGATGGTGCTAGCAGGAGAGTATCATCGGGAAAACCAGTATGCAAAGTGTGCATACAGAGATAGCACTGGAAACATGGAGATAGCACAGATAGGGTTATTTATGCTGGAAAAAGTACTGGTTGCATGATTTGTGGAGATGGTACAGGCAGTCTAGGTTGTGGTAAAACTCATCAAAGAAAGCCAGTGCAGGCACTGCTTGATGAGAGCTATACATGGGAGTGTGGGGATATTGCTGGCAGATTATTTCAGGATATCTCACCAGGCAAAGCTAACGAACAATTTTTCCACCTAGTGCTAGACCTCAGTGTATGGTGAAGGCACAGGTGGGCTTAGTTATGGAGGACCTAAACATCAAAATCTGTTTCAGGGGCTCCATGACTAGCGGTAGATCTAGGAGTATGGGGATTGCTCTGGTGGGTGAGGTTATAGGGAGATCACCACACACAACTAGTGCATTATCTGTGCAGCCACAGCTAGGCTTGGGAATATGGAGAAAGTATGTGCAGGCTTGGGTATGGATACTCACCAAGGAAAGCCAAAGCAGGAAATTTGCACCAGAGTTAGGCTATGGAATGTATTCTGGAGAAAATCTACTGACAAATGCTGAAACAGGCTGTGATAGGACTAGAGCTAGGCATAGGAGTGTTGAATTGGTATGCCCTGGCTTGGTTCTTGATAATATACCAGAGAAAGCCAGCAAAGGGTGTGTTTAACTAGAACTATACCTCAGAATGAAGTGATGGACCTTGTTAGTGAGGTTATGAGGTGCTCACCAGGCAAAGATTCTATGCAATTTGTAAATCCATATTTGGAGCCTGTATAGTAGAGATAGTGCCAGTTGCTTGTTTCTGGGAGAACTTGGAAAAGCTGTTGAAAGAATCGCATGACCAGAGATAGTCAGTGGATGACTCTGTTAGGTGATCTTAATGGGAATGCCACCAGGCACACCCATTCTTTGGCCTATGCATCTGGATCTATGCCTTAGACTCTGGAGATGCAACTATCATTAAAAGGTGCTACCAGAGCTGTATGACACAAGACAGACATAAGAATAAATAGATACATCTGGCAGGTGAGATATTGGGGAGCTCAACAAGCCAATTCTGGATTTATACATACCTTCGCCTGAAGTGTTGACATGATGCTGATTAACTTGTTTCTTGCAGAACTTATCAGGAAAAAAATGGTACAAGAGATGAATGACCATAGCTATTCATAGGAGTGTGGTGATGGTGCTGGCAACTGAAGGTTTCAGGGATCTCATCAGGAAAGGCCAGTAAATGTTCTGTAAATCCAGAAATGGACCTTAGAGTATTAAGTTCCACAGGTGAGCTTGGTCATTAGAAAATTTACCAGGAACCCCACTCCCATCCACCCAAGACACCAGCCACTTCCTGAGGCTTGGAAATCAACCCCCAGCTCTATCCAGAACTAGAGGTGAGTGACTGCGTTCATTCCCAGTGAGGCCCACCCCTAGGACGCATTTCTGGGCCCCATCCCTTGCATAGGAACCACCGCCCAAATTGGTTCCAATTGCTGGCCAGCAGGCAGGGCTCCTACAGGAAGGCTCACTGCTCAACAAAACCACTGAGCAGCAGATCTGCAATCTACAATGCCTGCCCCATTCCCATCTGCCTGAGACCACAGCCACTTCCTGAAGCCTGGAAACTAACCCCCAGTGCTATTCAGACCTAAAGCGCTCTCATTGGGCCTAGGGAGAGAACTCTCATCAGACAAAGGGCTGTCATTAGACCAAGAGTAACATCAGCAGATAGTGAATCTGCCAGCCCCCATTAGACCAAAAGCGGCTTTCTGAGAAGTAGAATCCACCACCTCTCATTGGACCAAGAGAGGCTTCCTGAAACACAGAATCAGTTGGCTCTGACTGTACCAAGAGTCCTAAGAAGACCAAGAAAAGCATCCGTGACTAACAGAATCAAATCACTTGTGGTGATCCTAGAGCAGCTCCCTGAGACACAGAATCTGCCTGTTCCAATTAGACCAAGAGCTAAGATTAGACCCAGAAGGGCCCCCTCAGACACAGACACAACAAGCACAGAGTGGGCCAACAGCAACTCACTCAGACACAAGCACCTCTTATACCCATTAGAGGATGACATGGGCAGATGTCAAGGCAGAAGTACATATAACAACATAAAGAACAACACAGCATCATCAGAACCTAGCCCTGCTACAATAGCAAGTCTTGAACATCACAAGGTAGTAGAAGCAGAAGAAAGCAGCCTTAAGAATAGCACCATGATGACGCTAGAGGCCTTTCAAGAAAAAATAAAAAATGAAATGAAGGAAAAGATAAACAAAAAGGAGAAAAAATCAATAAAGAAACTGAGAAAAAGGCAAACAAAAAATTGGAAGAAATAGAGGAAAAGATGAGTAAACGGGAAGAAAGCAATAAATCCATTAAAGAACACCATAAAAAAGCAATTAAACAGGTGAGAGAAACAGTTCAAGACCTGAAAAGGTAAACTGAAAAAATGAAGAAGACACAAACAGAGGGAATGCTGGAAATATAAAATCTGAGTAAACAAACAGGAACTTCAGATGCAAGTATAACCAAAAAAATGCAAGAGACAGAAGAGAGGATCTCTGGCGTTGAAGATATGGTAGAGGAAATAGATTCTTCACTCAAAGAAAACACTAAAGCCAACAAAATCATCACCAAAAATGTCCAAGAAATTTGGGACACCATGAAAAGACCAAACGTAAGAATAATAGGGATAGAGAAAGAAGAAGAATACCAACTGAAAGGCACAGAAAATATATTCAACAAGATCATAGAAGAAAACTTCCAACCAAAAGAAGGAAATGCCTATGAAGATACAAGAAGCCTATAGAACACCAAATAGACTAGACACCCAAAAATGTCCCCTCACCACATAATAATGAAACAACTAAACATACAGAATAAAGAAAGAATATTAAGAGCAGCAAAGGAAAAAGGCCAAGTGACTTATAAAGGCAAACCCATCAGAATAACACCCGATTTCTCAATGGAGACTTTGAAAGCCAGAAGGACATGGACAGATGTAATGCAGACGCTAAGACACCATGGATGCCAGCATAGACTAATATAACCATCAAAACTTTCATCATCATAGATGGAGTGAACAAGACATTCCAAGACAAAACCAGATTTAAACAATACCTATCCATAAGCCAAGCCCTACATCAAGCACTCGAAGGAAAATTCCAAGCTAAGGAAGTCAGATACACCCACGAAAAAACAGGCAATAGATAACCTCACAGAGGTAAATCCAGAAGAAGAGAAGTACACACAAACAACCACCAAAATATAACAAGAACTAACAATCACAGGTCATTAATATCCTTTAATATCAATGGACTTAATTCACCTATAAAATGACACAGACTAACAGAATGGATATGAAAGCATAAACCATCTTTCTGCTGCATACAATAAACACACCTCAATTTCAAATTTAGATACTACCTCAAAATAAAAGGCTGGGAAAAGTCTTTCCAATCAAATGGTCTTAAGAAGCAAGCTGGTGTAGCCATCCTAATATCCAACAAAATAGACTTCAAACTAAAATCAATCAACAGAGATCAAGAAGGGCATTACATACTCATCATAGGAAAGATCAACTAGATGCAGTTTCAATTCTGAACATTTATGCCCCAAACACAAGGGCACCCATATATGTAAAAGAAACATTACTAAAGCTTAAACCACACATAAAACACCACACATTAATAATGGGAGACTTCAACACCTCACTCTCACCACTGGACAGATCTACAAAATCGAAACTTAAAAGAGAAATAAGGGAATTAATGGATGTTATGACTCAAATGGAATTAATCAATATATACAGAACATCCATCCTACCAAAAAAGAATATACTTTATTCTCAGCACCCTGTGGAACCATCTCTAAAATAGACCACATACTCGGCCACAAAGCAAATCTCATAAGATAAAAAGCAATTGGAATAACCTCCTCATTCTAGACCACCATGGCTTAAAGATAGATTTTAACAACAACAAAAATCACAAAAAAGCTTAAAATCTCATAAAAACTTAATAATGCTCAACTGAATCACCAATCGGTCAAGGAAAAAATAAAGAAAGAAATTGAAGACTTTCTAGAGATCAAAGAAAATGAAGACACCACATACCCAAACTTATGGGACACTATGAAAGCAGTGCTAAGACAGAAATTCATAGCACTAAATGCTCACATAAAGAAGCTGGAGAAATCTCAAACTAGTGATTAACAGCACATCTGAGAGCCCTAGAACCAGAAGCAAAGTCACTCAGGAGGAATAGATGCCAGGAAATAATCAAATTGAGAGCTGAAATCAATAAAAGAGAACAATACAAAGAATCAATGAAACAAAGAGTTGGTTCTTTGAGAAAATCAACAAGATAAACAAGCCCTTATCCAAACTAACCAAAAGACAGAGAAAGAGAACATCCAAATTAGCAAAATCAGAAATGAAAAGGGGGACATAACAACAGACACTGAGGAAATCCAGAGAATCATCAGGTCATACTTCAAAAACCTCTACTCCACAAAACTGGAAAATCAAAAAGAAATGGATAATTTTCTGGATAGGTACCACATACCTAAGTTAAATCAAAACCCAATAAACTATTTATATAGTCCAATAACCCTGAAGGAAATAGAATCAGTCATTAAAATTCTCCTAGCCAAAAAAGCCCAAGACCAGATGGTTTCAGAGCAGAATTCTACCAGATCTTCAAAGAAGAGTTAATACTAATACTCTTTAAATTGTTCCACACAATAGAAACAGAAGGAAAATTACCAAAATCCTTCTGTGAGGCTACAATTACCCTGATTCCTAAACCAAACAAGGATTAAACAAAGAAAGAGAACTACAGACTGATCTCCCTCATGAACATTGATGCAAAAATATCCAATAAAATACTGGCAAACAGATTCCAAGAACACATCAAAACAATTATCCACAATGATCAAGTAGGCTTCATCCCAGGGATATAAGAGTGGTACAACATATGAAAGTTATCAATGTAATATACCATATAAGCAAACTCAAAGTAAAAACCACATGATCATCTCACTAGATGCAGAAAAGGCATTTGACAAAACCCAACACCCCTTCATGATAAAGGCCTTGGAGCGATCAGGAATACAGGGAACATACCTAAACATAATAAAGGCAATTTACAGCAAGCCGACAGCCAACATCAAATTAAATGGAGAGAAACACAAAGCGATTCCACTAAAATTAGGAACAAGGCAAGGCTATCCGCTCTCCTCATACTTATTCAATATAGTACTTGAAGTTCTAGGCAGAGCAATAAGACAACATAAGGAGATTAAGGGGATACAAATTGGAATGGAAGAAGTCAAGCTTTCCCTATTTGCAGATGACATGATAGTATACATGAGTGGCCCCAAAAATTTGACCAAGGAATTCATACAGGCTATAAACATCATTAGCAATGTAGCAGAATACAAGATCAACTCAAAAAAATCAGTAGCCCTCCTAAAACTATTGACAAACAGGCTGAGAAAGAAATCAGAGATACATCACCCTTTACAATAGACATAAATGCTATAAAATACCTTGGGGTCATGCTAACCAAGCAAGTGAAAGACCTATATGACAAGAACTTTAAATCCCCCCAAAAAAGAAATTGAAGAAGATATCAGAAAATGGAAAGATCTCCCATGCTCATGGATATGGATAGGAAGGATTAACATAGAAAAATTGCAATCTTACCAAAAGCAATCTACAGATTCAGTGCAATCCACATCAAAATACCAACACAATTCTTCATAGACCTGGAAAGAATAATACTCAACTTCATATGGAAAAACAAACAAACAAAAAAAAAACGCAGGATAGTCAAAAGAATTCTGTACAATAAAATAACCTCTGGAGGCATCACAATCGCTGACCTCAAGCTCTACTATAGAGCTATAGTAATAAAAACCACTTGGTACTGGCATAAAATCTGACCTATGGACAATGGAATCAAATTGAAGACCCTGACATTAATCTGCACACCTATGAACATATAATTTTTTGACAAAGAAGACAAAACTGTACCATGGAAAAAAGAAAGCATCTTCAACAAATGGTGCTGGCATAACTGGATATCAGTGTGTAGAAGGCTGCCATTTTCACTATGATAGTCCTGTGGATCCATGATCATGGGAGATCTCTCCATTTTCTGACATCTTCTTCAATTTCTTTTTTTCAGGGACGTAAAGTTCTTATCATATAGGACCTTCACTTGCTTGGTTAGTGTTATCCCAAGGTATTTTATATCATTTGTGGCTATTGTAAAGGGTGATGTATCTCTGATTTCCTTCTCAGCCTGTTTGTCAATTGTATAATAGAGGGCTACTGATTTTTTTTTAGTTCATCTTGTATCCTGCTATGTTGCTGATGGTGTTTATAAGCTGTATCAGAGCCGAGCGTTGGTGGCGCACACCTTTAATCCCAGCACTCGGAGGCAGAGGCAGGCAGATCTCTGTGAGTTCGAGGCCAGCCTGGGCTACCAAGTGAGCTCCAGGAAAGGCGCAATGCTACACAGAGAAATCCTGTCTCGAAAAACCAAAAAAAAAAAAAAAAAAAAAAAAAGCTCTATCAGTTCCTTGGATGAATCTTTGGGGTCACTCAACTATACTCAACTATATATGATACATATACTCAACTATATCATGTCATCTGCAAATAGGGAAAGCTTGACTTCTTCCTTTACAATTTGTATCCTCTTAATCTACTTATGTTGTCTTATTGCTCTGGCAGAACTTCAAGTACTATATTGAATAAGTATCAGGAGAACGGACAGCTTTGCCTTGTTCCTGATTTTAGTGGAATCGCTTTGAGTTTCTCTCCATTTAATTTGATGTTAGCTGTTGGCTTGCTGTAAATTGCCTTTATTATGTTTAGGTATGTTCCCTGTATTCCTGATCACTCCAAGACTTTATCATGAAGGGTGTTGGATTTTGTCAAATGCCTTTTCTGCATCTAGTGAGATGATCATGTGGTTTTTTTTTCTTTGAGTTTGTTTATATGGTGTATTTCATTGATGGACTTTCGTATGTTGAACCACCTTTGCATCCCTGGGATGAAGCCTACTTGATCATGGTGGATAATTGTTTTGATGTGTTCTTGGAATCTGTTTGCCAGTATTTTATAGAGTATTCTTGCATCAATGATCATGAGTGAGATTGGTCTGTAGTTCTCTTTCTTTGTTGTATCCTTTTTTGGTTTAGAAATCAGGGTAATTGTAGACTCATAGAGGAGTTTGGTTCTGTTTCTATTGTGTCAAACAATTTAGAGAGTATTGGTATTAACTCTTCTTTGAAGATCTGGCAGAATTCTGCGCTGAAACCATCTGGTCCTCGACTTTTCTTTGTTGGGAGAATTTAATGACTGATTCTATTTCCCTAGGTGTTATTAGACTATTTAAATAGTTTATCTTCTCTTGATTTAACTTAGGAATGTGGTACCTAATCAGAAAATTATCCATTTCTTTTAGATTTTCCTGTTTTGTGGAGTAGAGGTTTTTGAAGTATGACCTAATGACACTCTGGATTTTCTGAATGTCTGTTGTTATGTCCCCCTTTTCATTTCTGATTTTGTTAATTCCGATGCTCTCTCTCTCTCTCTCTCTCTCTCTCTCTCTCTCTCTCTCTCTCTCTCTCTCTGTCTTTTGGTTAGTTTGGATAAGGGCTTGTCTATCTTGTTGATTTTCTGAAAGAACCAACTCTTTGTTTCATTAATTTTTTGTATTGTTCTCTTTGTTTCTATTTTATTGATTTCAGCTCTCAATTTGATAATTTTCTGGTGTCTATTCTTCCTGGCAGACTTTGGTTCTTCTTGTTCTAGAACTTTCAGGTGTGCTCTTAAGTCACTAGTGTGAGATTTCTCCAAATTCTTATTTGGGCATTTAGTGCTATGAATTTTTTTTTTTTTTTTTTTTTTTTTTTTTTTTTTTTTTTTTCTTTCTTTGTTTTGGTCACTTGTACCAGCTGCTCGAACTCACAGATGCTGCTCTCCTCTGTTTAATACTGCTTTCATAGTGTCCCATAAGTTTGGGTATGTGGTGTCTTCATTTTCATTGATCTCTACAAAGTGTTTATTTTTTTTTATTTCTTCCATAACCCATTGATGATTCAGTTGAGCATTATTCAGTTTTCTTGAGATTGTAGGTTTTCTGTAGTTTTTATTGTTGAAATCTATCTTTTAACCATGGTGGTCTCATAGAACACAAGAGGTTATTCCAATTGTTTTGTATCTGTCGAGATTTGCTTTGTGGCCAAGCATATGGTCTATTTTAGAGATGGTTCCTCAGGGTGCTGAGAAGAAGGTATATTCTTTTTTATTAGGATGGAATGTTCTGTAGATATCTATTAAGTTCATTTGAATCATGATATAAATTAAGTCCTTTATTTCTCTGTTAAGTTTCGATTTGGGAGATCTGTCCAGTGGGGAAAGTGGGGTGTTGAACTCGCCAACTATTAATGTGTGGGGTTTTATAGGTCAAATATATCATTTTCATTACGTTAATTTGTTTGTGTGTGTGTGCATGCGTGCATGTGTGTTTGTGTGTGGTGTACGGGAACCTTTGTTCCATGGCCTGTTGTGATGTTATAGGGGACTTGGTAAGCAGTAGCCTACTATGGGTATATAAATTTCATTAATTCGAGTGGACAAATTATGTATGTGCTGGAAATTAAACCCACACAGGACAGAGAGTAGAGTGATGGGTGAAGATGGTCGAGTTACATCTACAGATATGTGACAAAGAATTTTAAACTGGAAGCCACTGGGATTGAAAGTAACAGAGATATGAGTGTTCTTGACAGAAAGTAACTATTATAAACTCAATATACCCAGACTCAACTGAGCACAGAAACAAGATCAGATGTCATGAACTGTTATGATTATGAGCAATGTGTGGCTCATGACAGGATATAGAATCATAGAACCAAAAGACTTCTAAACATGTATGTGAGAATATTTAGGCTGGATAAGTGAGGTGGATGATTTATGATAAATATAGGCAGCGGCATCCCATGAGCAGTGGACTCAGACTGCATAAAAACGAAGACATCTAGAAGATCAGAAACATTCATAGCGCTCTGCTCCCTGGTGACCAGCACAGAGTGACCAGAAGCCTCATACTTTCTACACCATACACTCTCTGCTGTTACATTGCCCTCAAACTGTGAAAAAATAATGTTCAAATATCCACTCTTTCCTTTCTTTCATGTTAGATATTTGTCACAACAATGAGACAGGAAAATAATGTAGAAAAGTGGTCCTTGGAATAGAATTGTTCAAGTTAAGGTGTTTAACCTAACCATGAACTTATTAAACTTTTGGAATCAGTACTTGTGTAATGTGGAAATATTTGGACCTATGCCTTAGATATACACTCAAATGTTCGAAAAAAGAGCTTAATTGGACATTCCTTGGGGAGTGTGCAATTCTAGAAGGATGTGAAGAGTTGGAAGCTGCTCATGAGTATTCAAAGAGGATCAAGGACTGTAAGATGAAAGGGGCCAGTGGTCATTCATGTTCTCTCCTGGCACAGAGCTGGCTGCATTGTACTTGTGTCCTGAAATCCTGAATATGGCTGAACTTAAATTTGTAGAATAATTTGTCTTGTGGAGGACATTACAAAGCAGGGTTGCCTTCAGGTTGTGGCACAAGAAATGATAAGGACTCTTACCTAGGTTTATAATATAAAAAATTCAACAATTGAGACTAAAACCACAGTCATTTGAAAACAGAGACCCCTAATTGAAACCCTGTTTGAAAAGTCCTTGGCAGCTGTGCTATGGGATGTTCTGTATGGCAAATGTGTTGCTCTGATTGGTTAGTAAATAAAACAGTGATGGCCCAGTTGTCAGGCAGGAGGAGGTATATAGGCGGGACAAGGAGGAGAAGAATTCTGGGAAGTGGAAGGCTGAGTCAGATACACTGCCACCTGCCACCATGACAAGCTGCATGTGAAGATGCCAGTAAGCCATGAGCCACATGGTAAGGTATAGATTTATGGAAATGGATTAATTTAAGCTATAAGAACAGTTAGCAAGAAGCCTGCCATGGCCATAAAGTTTGTAAGCAATATAAGTCTCTGTGTTTACTTGGTTGGGTCTGAGCAGCTGTGGGACTGGCAGGTGAAAAGATTTGTCCTGACTGTAGGCAAGGCAGGTATACTCTAGCTACACAGCTGGGATTCACCTGACTGGGGATGTTCCTCCCTGTGGTCAGCACATAGAGGCTGCCCTAGAGAAAGGCTGTAAGGAACTCATTACCCTCACTTATGGTTACTCTAAGGCCTGCAGAGGGGTTTGGGGTGTTTTTCCCTGTATTCCTCCTCTCATAAGTACAAAGATCAAAACAATCATAATGTGGCATTTTATGATTTTTCCTAAATCACATGATCACTTGGGGTTGTAATTGTTTTCATAGATTCACTCTATGATAGATGGTACCTCACCAGCACAACATAGTTATCAACTGGCTGTTCTAGATCCTATATGTACACAGACAAGTGTATCCTAATGCAGCCTTCTTGACTGGCATGAAGAATCTGCTTTCCAACCAAGGGCTCCTTCTTTCTGGTCAATACCTGGAAACATCATGTCTTCTCAACAAGAATTAGCCAGAACTCCATTTGCACACAGTCTGGTGCCATCCAATGTTAATCTCTGAGAATGGGCAATGGAGGGAAGTTGAGGGAAATTGTTTATTCTAAAAAATTATGCCTGTCTCCTTTATGAAAGAATGCTCATATCTCAAACCAACCAGGAGATTGGAACTGATAAATTCTGCTAACAGGCAGGAAGCAGAGGCAACAGACACTGTTCAAGGAACCCTTGCTTAGGACCAATCATGAAGGAGAGGGACTCTGGAGGGCGCATTGCCTATGAAAACTATCTGAACTCAGCTTCAGAGCAGATTCCCAGCTAGAGTGCACCTCCCATCCCCTTGTGCACTAGTTCACAATCTGTGGTTTGAGACCCCTTTGACAACCCTCTATCTCCAAAAATATTTACAATACAATTCTTTAAATTAACAATATTACAGTGATGAAGTAGCCATAAAAAATTTTATGGTTAGGGGTCACTACAACACGAGGAACTCTATTAGAGGGTTGCAGCATTAGAAAGTTTGAGAACCACTAATCTAGAGGATACTGTTTGACGGTTTTAATAAAGTTTGTGGGGTTTTGCTTCTTTTTCTTTCCCTATGCCCAGAGACTATCTGCTTCCCTGTCAATTTGCAACTGTTAGGGACTCTCACAATTGTTCACTCCTGTGGGGAACTGTTTATGTGTCTTTCTCAGATCCATACCTTTTACTTTCTATCAGATTCCTTCACATCTCTGTCAGTGTCACTTTTGGCAGGCAGCTACTGCATGCTTTTCCTACCTGAGGTCTGGAATTGTCCTGCTCTGTCTAGTACCCTTCTCTACTCAATTGTTATTTCCCTTTCCTGTCTTTCTGAGCTTTCTTTCCAGGACCTAAGTTCTTAAACCCAAAGAAACTGGATGATACCTTCAAGTTTTGACCCCTCACTCATGACCCATTTAACACACCTAAAAGTTGACTCTTGACCTCCATAGGTATGTACTTGTACATGGTCTCATGTTAGAAAATAACACAGAAACACTCCAAACACTTGTACACAAGTAAGTGAATGTAATAATGTAATATTATGAAGTGAAACAGGCAAGAAGTAGGCTTTAGATGGTTAATACTGAATGATGAAAAGACAAGAGCTAGAGTCAAGAAGAGGATAAGAGCTTCTGGTTAATGTCATAGATTTTCTAAATTCGGTGTGAGAAGATGAGCCCTAAATGTAGATGGCATCATTCCATGTACTATGAACCTAGACTGCATATAAAGCAGAAAGCTGAGCACCAGCAGTCATTGCTCGCTATTTCCTAACTGCTGATATACTACTTACTACAAGCAACATTGTGCTCTTATCCTCATGACATCTTGGGCATGATGGCATGTTCCCTCACACTGACAGCCAAAATAAACCTGCCCTTCTGGAGTTTCTTATGTCAAGACTTTTGTCCCAGAGATGAGTCAAGTATCTAAAATGGTGGATCTTGGTTATGAGGGTGCAAGAGCAAGATACACTGAGAGAAAAATATCCATGTGAAATAATACACATAGAAGCTGACCATGTGGAAGAATTGGAACTGAGGTTCCCAGGAAGCAAGTCAGGGCTGTAATAAAGATCCTCCAATGGATACTGATAGACTAGAATTAAATGATTGTTGACACTTGATATGGAAAGACCAGATTCTCTCTAAGTATCACAAGGCTCTAGAAAACATCCAAAATCTTTGTTCAAAATGTTTATAAAATATTAAATGTCTCATAAATATGGGTTTCTGTAAAATTAAAAAAAATAAAAGCAAGTTTAATACTTTCTTTTCCCAAATGGAGGGCATTAGGATACAGTTACAATTAAATCAAAGCAAAACAAATAGCTGAATGCCCTGCATCTGGTATTCATCCAGGAACTCCTGGGCTCCAAAGGAACTAGTAAGTTCCTGTTCTCCAGATTTGCAATCCATACCATGCACCTTATATCTCATAGGCTCAGGCTGGCTCTATTGCACACCTGTTTTTATATTTGGTGGTCATACCATGGTAGTGGCATGTCTACTAATTTGAGGTCTCCAATGCAAGTGGGCAGCACTTTTACCAATAGCCTCTCTTGTGCCCTTTTCAGAGACTTTCATGCTGTCAGATTGTGTCTAGATTGCAATCTTCTTGATACCCATTTAATCCTGGAGTTTGTACCTCCATCAATGCTGCACATTCAACAAAGGATTCTTATGCTCCTCACAGTCCTAAGCCTCTGATACTATACATGTCCCCTTCATGCTTTCAAAACCAGTACATTCTAGGAAGATAATATATATTTTTAGGTTTGTTTGACAGCACAAGGTATAGTATTGTCCCCCTCTTGAACATAGCACTTGTGTGATTATCCTCAGAAAATACTTCCCAGGAGATTTTCCTTCAGAGATGCTGATCTATTTCAATTACAGATGATTACTCGGCCACAGCCAAGCAGAAACAGAATGTTAACTCAAAAATTCTTCAAATTGTCCTGTTAGAATCTTTCCTTCCTGGCTAAACATCAAAGCCAGGCTTGCATTTTCTGTGTTGCTCTTACCATGATAATCTTCCAAGATCCCATAAAACAGCACACTGAACCCTTAGCATTGAACACCTTTTCAGCATCAAATTCAAAGGTCACCATAGTCTTCCCAAATAGAAACAGTGTGGTCTACCTCAGCAATACAGTGTTCTGGCATCATTTTCTGTCTTTGTTTGGATGTCAAATGCTGTAATAATATAAAACCATAAACAAAAGAAACTTTGAGATTACAGGATTTGTTTGATATTACATGTCTGGCTAACAGTCTATCACTGTTGGAAATCTGAGCAGGAACTCAAGAAGGGCAGAAACCTAGAGGCAGCAGCAGAAACAGAAGCCATGGACTAAAGCTGCTACTGGATTGTGCCTCATGGCTTGCTTATCCTGCTGCATTATACACACCAGGACCACCTGCCAAGGGGTAATATTTTGCACAATGATTTGAACACTTCTGTATCCATCCTTACTTAAGAAAATGCCCCACAGTCTTCCTTACAGTTCAGTCTTATGGAGCCACTTTCTCATTTGTTAGTCATTGTCTCCAGGAAGCAGCCTTGCAACACAGGTTAAAGTAGTTAAGAATACAGAAAGCTTATGTGAACCCTCTAATGGCCTCTTCCTCAAAGGGGGCACACTATTGTTATGGGTTTTTTGGAGGGGTAGTAGTCAGGAGCTACCACCAATGTTGTTTCATGAGATAGACAAAAATTTGTACATATTGGAAGAAAACACACTCAGACAGATATTGCCTGACATGGCCATTGACAGACAGAGTTGAAGATATGATATTGAGAACGGGAATACAACAGCCACAGGAGAGAGAATAGGGACATCCTAAGGCTCTCTGACAGAACATGACAGTGGAAGATCCTACAGGCAGCTGAGAGTGAAAGTAAATGGCAGATTGATATAGGAGCAAAGAAGCAGTAATCACAGAGATAAATAACAAAAGCAAGGACTTTAAAAGAACAGACAAACAGCTGCCATCAAGGCGATGGGAAGGCACCCCAGAGGTTTAAGTCTGCCCTAGGGCTCTGGATAAGACTTTTTATAGGCTCTCCAGGCTCTTCCCCTCAGGAAGTCATCTCCTCCATGATTGGTCCTTCCCCAGGAGGATCAAGACGCTGTTTTTCCCATTTTTTTTCACTAACACATTCTGAGTGTGACAGGCTCCTGTGGAAGGGGAACTACATCAAGGGCAAGCAATAGCCCTTATTAATGGGATCTTTTTCCTTTTCTAACCATCACAAGTTCCCCTGAACCCTCTCATAACATCCCTGTTAGAGATGAAGATTGAGTGTCATTATGGGGGCCATGTTTTTCTAGGTATTTCCTCCTAATAGGAGATGAAGATTTAAGCATAGACCAGAGAAAGGAAGTCCATCCAAGAATAGTTCTTAGTTACAATACAGAGGGATACAGTAAAATTATCTGCTTTGCATAGATCCATGGCACCAGACAGTCATTTGATGACAGTGAATTATTTGATATATGTAACGGTTCTCACCTAGAAATAGTACAAGCATTAGAATAACTATAAGTCCCATGATTTAAAAAAAAAACATTTTTATCTTGCTTAGAGCAAGAATACAGACTACAAAATCATCCAAAACCCTCTACAGCAGTGGTTCTCAACCTGGAAGTTGAGACCCCCTTGGGGGCTGCATATTAGATATTTATGTTATGATTCATAAAAGTAGAACAATTATAGTTATAAAGTAGTAATGGTATAATTTTATGGATGGTGGTCTCCAGAATATGAAGAAGTTTATTAAAGGGTCATAGTGTTCGGAAGGTGAAAGTAGGTTTAGAGTTTTGAGCCACTGCTCCAAAGGTTTCACAGAAATCAAAGATGACTTTGAAGATTTCCTTGTGGATTTCATCTGTTGCAAGATGTGCATGAGGAAGAGGCACAGGTTTGATTCAAGAGGTAAAAACCTACTCATCTCCCAAGTCAAGTTGAAATTTTATCCATCCTATTGTCTGACAGCTATAAATTTCCATAGATGAACATATGCCCACACCATGATTGAAGTCATGGAGAAATTAAACATTCAAATGCTTTCCTAGAATCAATGTGTATGCTTCAAGGATCAGATTTCCTGCTGCTGCAATTCCATTGCAGTATTTTGTCTATACTCAGATGTTAAATGTAGCTCTTTGTCAAAATGTCTCAACTGTGGTTTTGATCCTATTGTTTGTGTTAGGACAACCAAGATAAATTTGAATTCCATGAGCAAAAATTGAGGATGCATTGGCAGCCCCAAAGCAGGGAAGGTGTCTGAGTGAGTACTTTCCTGAGTTGATATGAAAAGTTTTAAGGCTCTGTTCCCACTCCAGAGTGACTGGGAGAATATTTATGGTTATGTAAAAGATGTCGGTAGAGGGGACTACCAGTACTGAAAATCTAGGACTCCAGATTCTGAAGAAACCATCACCATAAATAAAGCCTCAGTTGTTTAACAGTCTAGGAGAGAGGATGTTAGTACAGCCTGAATTTATTTAGAACTCGTGTATATTTTCTTCTCTACCCTTCCCTAGTAAGTAACTCAAGACTAACACAGGTAGGCCTTTCACCAAGAGGTCTTTTATCCACTCTTGAGATCATCAATCTGTATTCTGCTTTTACATTACACTTTTCCTCTCTGAGACCCATAAAGGAGCTGAATGGACAGTTAGACTTGTCGTATTTTTCCCCCATCACTCTTCACAATTAGATTCCTCAGGGGCTCATTTCTGGAATATTTTTCCTTTGTTTTACAGTTTGTACAGTGGAATATGTACATTATCCTTACTCTTGGTTTTGAATGAGTATGAGCAGCAAAAATAGAGATGTGGCAGATACATAGCAAAACCTCTTTTAATCTATGCTTATAACCTCATGGAGAAAGTAACAACAAATAATTCTAATTAAAATTAATCTTCTATAATTACTGACAAAGAAACTTCTAGGTTGAAGGCACTCTATCCCTTCTTCACAGATAATCATCCCAGTACCTTTTTTTAATGATGAATGATTTTATGTCAGAAGATAAACAAGAGGAGTTTTTATTTGCAATATGTTATCCCTTAGCTGTCGTTAGGGGTCATGGTGTCTAGGCTCTTACACTGTTTGTAGTTCTCCATTTCCTTGTCACAGTGTCATGCTATGAACTTTGCAGGACATTTTGAGACAGACATGCTTGAACCTGAAATGGGAATGTCAACTCCCATTTCCAAAGCCATCTTCTCTCTGAGATTAATTAGCATCGGACAATTCACTAACATTTCCCATGTACAAAGGCATTTGCTTCTCTATAAATCAGAACTCCAAAATGTATCAGAAACAGGAAACTGGCTGTTGATTATGGTGACAACTGTCTGAACACAAAGTGCATTTCTTCGTTATGACTTTCCTACCTAGAATTATATACAAGATTATCTGTATGACCAGGCAGTGATAAAGGAGGTGGACAAGAGGTAGAAAACTTTTCCTTCCTTTCTACAATGCTTCAAGGAATGGAACATTTTTACCTCAATAGGTCAAAATCTTATCCATTCAAAGTTCTTAAGTCAATGTGCACTTGTAATCTAGGGAAATAATCAGAAGAAGAAATCAGGGTTTTGATACATAAAGATGCTCAGCCTTTTCACAAGAAAGTCTCATCTCACAGACAAAATCTAGGAAATCAGCATTTAATTGGCATATCTTATTTAACTCAGAGTGATCCTTGAGGTAGATGGCACACAAGAAACCTCTAACACTTTACTTTTCCTTTTTAGTTTCAGGATGGTATATTATAAAATTTAGGCTCCCTGGACAGAGCCTTTCTTTCATTTATTTGATACATTTCTTTTTGCTTCTATAGATTAAACAGCCATTTAGTAGCTTTGTATCTATATCATGTCTGGAAATACCATGTTGGATTAGCCAGCACCAAAGGTACAGAACAATCATGCCACCTTAAAATTCACCTTTCCTTTGCTGACAATTATGGTTCAGGCAGTTATGAACATTGTTTTGGCTATACTGCCCAATAAAATATGTACAATCACTTTGCCTTTGGCAATTCAATACTGCTGCCTCGCCCCATCTACTCTGGTGCCCAAAAACCCATTACATTTAATTCATCCAACTGAGCAGCAGAGTCTCCAACCCTAACTGTCTGGCATAAGAAAAATAAAGACAACAAACTTCAAATGTGCTAGTGCCCCTCTCACAATTTTGTGTTACATAGGATTAGTGAAGAGCAGTTAACAGCCAGCAGGCAGGGCTCCTGTGGGAAAGCTCCCAATTCACCAAGGCCTATCATTAGACCCTGGAATCTAACACTCTGCCCTAATACCCATCTGCCCAAGATCCTAGCCACTTCCTGAGGCTTAGAAACCAACCCCCAGCTCTCATCGGGCTTAGTGAGAGAGCTCTCATTAGTCAAAGAGCTGTCATTGGACCAAGAGTAATCTCAGGAGACAGGGAATCTGCCAGCCCTCATTAGACCAAGAGTGGCTTTCTGAGAAGTAGTATCTGCCACCTCTTATTGGACCAAGAGAGGCTTCCTGAAAGACAGAATCTATTGGCACTGACTGGACCAAGAGCCCTGTTAAGACCAAGAATGGATCCATGAGTCACAGAATCAACTAGCTTAGGTCAACCCAAGAGCAGCTCCCTAAGACACAGAATCTGCCTGTTCCAATTAGACCAAGAGCTAAGGTTAGACTCAGAAAGGACCCCTGAGAAACAGACACAACAAGCACAGAGGGGACCAACAGCAACTCACTCAGATACAGGCACCTCATACCTATTAGAGGAGGAGAAGGACAGATGTCAAAGCAGAAGTACATAAAACAACACAAAGAGCAATACAACATCACCAGAACATAGGCCTCCTCCAACAACAGGTCCTGAATATCACAATGAAGCAGAAGCTGAAGAGAGCAACCTTAAGAATAGCATCATAAAGATGCTAAAGGCATTTCAAGAAAAAAATAAAAATGAAATTAATGGAAAAGACAAACAAAAAAGTAGAAGAAATCAATAAAGAAATTGAGAAAAAGACAAACAAAAAATTGCAAGAAATCTATAAAGAATAAGAGGAAAACAAAAATAAAAATTGGAAGAGAACAATAAATCCCTTTTTAAAAAACATGAAGAGCAATTAAACAGGTTAGGGAAACAGTTCAAGACCAGAAAAGGGAAATAGAAACAATGAAGAAGACACAAACAGAGGGAAAGCTGGAAACAGAAAATCTGAGTAAACAAATAGGAAACACAGATTCAAGCATAACCAACAGAATACAAGAGATGGAAGCGAGGATCTCTGGTGAAGAAGACAGAATAGAGGAAATGGTTTAGTCAGTCAAAGAGAATACCAAAACCAAAAAAAAGACATAACACAAACTGTCCAAGAAATCTGGAATACAATGAAAAGATCGAACTTAAGAAAAATTAGGATAGAGGAAGGAGAAGAATACCAACTCATAGGCACAGAAAATATATTTAATAAGATCACAGAAGAAAACTTTCCCAACTTAAAGAAAGAAATACCTATGAAGATACAAGAAGCCTATATAAGAGCAAAACTGAATAGACCCCCCCCAAAAAAAAGTCCCCTGGCCACATAATAATTAAACAACTAAACCCACAGAATAAAGAATACTAAGAGCAGCAAAGGAAAAAGGCCAAGTGACTTATACAGGCAAACCCATCAGAATAACAATCAGATTCTCAATGGAGACTTTGACAGCTAGAAGGATGTAGACACATGTAATGCAGACACTAAGAGACCATGGATGCCAGCCTAGACTGATATACCCAAAAAAGCTTTCAATCACCATAGACAGAGTGAACAAGACATTCCAAGACAAAACCAGATTTAAACCACACCTATCTACAAATCCAGCCCTACAGAAAGCACCAGAAGGAAAATTCCAAACTAAGAAAATCAGATACATCCATGAAAAACAGGCAATAGATAACACCACAACAATAAACCCCAAAGAAAAGAATTACATGCTCACACTACCACCAAAATATAACAGGAACTAACAATCATTGGTCATTAATATCCCTTAATATCAATGGACTTAATTCACCTATAAAAAGACACAGGCTTGCAGAATGGATATGAAAGCAGGACGCATCTTTCTGCTGCATACAAGAAACACACCTCAATTTCAAATTTAGACATTACCTCAGAATAAAAGGGTGGGAAAAGTCTTTCCAATTAAATGGTCTTTTTTTCTTTCATTTTTCTTTTCTTTTTTTTAATTTTATTTTAGTTTATTTTATAGTACCATTCATTTCTACATAACAGTCATTTTTCTTTATTAAGAAATTTTCTTCTCACTCCCCGTGTTATCTACAGACCCCTGCTCCTCCCTCCTGACACCCCCAAGCCCTCTTTCCCAAGCCACCTCACATCCTCACATCCCCCAAATCGAGGTCTCCTATGCGGAGTCAACAGAGCCCAGCACATTAAGCCTAAGCATATCCAGGCCCTTCCTACCGCACCAAGGCTGTGCAAGGTGTCACACCACAGGACCCAATTCCAGAAGCCTTCCCATAGACCAGGGACAGATCCCAATTCCCCTGCCTGGGTATCCCCCAAGCAGTTTGAGCCAAACAACTGTCTTTCACTTCCAGAGGGCCTAGTCCAGTACCATGGGTGCTCCACAGACACCAGTCCACAGTTCATGGGCTTCCACTAGTGTGGCCAGTCATCTCTGCACATCTTCCCATCATGATCTCTATGTCCCTTGCCTGCAATATCTCTCCTCTCTCTCACCAATTGGATTCCTGGGGCTCAGCCTAGTGCCTGGATGTGGATCTCTGTATCTGCCTCCATCAGTCACTAGACAAAGGCTCTATGGTGACAGCTAGGTTATACAACCACTCTGAAAATCAGTATGGTGGTTTCTCAGAAAATGGGGAATAAGTGTTCCTAAAGACCCAGTTATATCACTCTTGGTCATATATCCAAGCAATGCTCAATCTTACCACAAGAACACATGCTCAACTATGTTCATTATCAGCATTATTCGTAATAGCAGGAACCTAGAAACAACCTAGATGCCCTTCAACTTAAGAATGAATAAAGAAAATATGGCACATATACACAACGGAGTACTACTGAGCAGTAAAAAAAAAACAATGATGATATCAAGAAATTTGCAGGCAAATGGATAGATCTAGAAAACATCATCTTGAGTGAGGTAACCCAGACTCAGAAGGACAAACATAATATGTACTCACTCATAATGGATACTAGATGTGAGAGAAGGAATCGCCAGACTACAACCCACAACTCCAGAGAGGCTAGCTAACAGGAAAAGATCCTAGGAGGGACACATGGATGACCATGTGAAGGAAAAGTGAATGAGATCTACATTAGTGAACTGGATGAGGGGGTGCCAGAGGGCAATGAGTGGGGGATGAGAACATAGGGAAAGCTAGAACAGGGACAGAGTTGGAGGGTAGGGGGGAAGATAACATGATAGATGAGGACATCATGGGAATAGTAAGAAGCAGGGTGCTGAGGAGGCTCTCAGGATTCGACAAGGATGGCCCCACTGGCAGGCTGGCAGTGGTCTAGAGGGTGCCTGGACTGGTCTATTCTGGTGAATAACCCAACCGTCATCATAGAGCCATTGTCCAGTGACTGGTAGATATAGATTCAGATATCCATGCGTAGGCACATGGCTGAACTCTAGGAATCTAATCAATAGGAGAGAGGAGGGATTCTGCATGCAGGGGACGTTGAGATCCTGATGGGAAGACATGCAGAGATGCCTGGCCACACAGGTGGAAGCCCATGTGTAGATGTAACCAACAGTCTTATTAAATAAGAAACATAGAACCAATGTAAAAGAGAAAGTCAAGAGGTCAGAGCTCAGAGCTAAAATCTCACCCTTCCTCCTGAGGTGGTCCTAGCTTCCCGAAAAAGACCTATTTCATGTGTGTATTTCTTTTCATAGTCTTTTGTTCTGCATTCTCATTGGTTGTAAACCCAAACACATGACTGCCTCATCACTGTCTGTATGTACAACCCCCCAGGTCTTAAAAGTGTATGTCTCCAATGCTGACTGTATCCCTGAACACACAGAGATCTACTTAGCTTTTTACCAAGTGCTGGGATTAAAGGTGTGTGCCACCACCGCCACACTCTTGCTATGGCTCTAATAGCTCTGGCCCCCGGGCAACTTTATTTATTAACATACAATCAAAATCACATTTCAGTACAATTAGAATACCACCAGACTCATGAACTGTAGACTGGTGGCTGTGGAGCCCCCATGGGACTGGACTGGGCCTCTGGATACAGAGGGAAGTTGTTTGGCTCAAACTTTTTGGGAGTTACCCAGAAGGGGGGATTGGGATCTGTCCCAGGTGCATGGGCTGGCTTTTAGGAGCCCAGTGTCTGTGGTGTGATGCCTTGAGCAGCCTTGATGTAGTGAGGCGGGCCTGGGACTTGCTTAGGCTCAGTATGCCAGGCTCTGCTGACTCCCCATGGGAGAACTTGATTTGGGGGTTGTAGTGATATGGGGTGGCTTAGGAGGAAGGGCTGGTGGGTTGGAGTAGGGAGGAGATGAGATCTGTGGGTGGTATGTAGAGTGAGTAGAATATTTCTTAATAAAGAAAAATGAAAATTGAAAAACTTTAATTAATATATAAAATGCAAAATAGAAAAATACATAACTGAATGGCCAATAGCTAAGCAGAGGAGTGATAGGCAGGGCTGATGGAAAAAAAGACAAAGAAACACCAGGGCCAGCCAGTGCACAGCCAATCAGATACAGAGGAAGCAGGAAAACAGGATGGGCAGTACACAGATGAGGTAAATGAGCCTTAGGGCAGAACATAGATTAATAGAAATAGGTTAATTTAAATTTTAAAAAAAGCTGGCTAAAAATAGGCCTAAGCTAGGGCTTCACATTCATAATTAATTAATAAGTCTCTGTGTTATGATTTGGGCTGGCATTGCAAGAAAGCCTCCTACAATATATGTTCTATACACTCAAAACAGGGCTGGATTGTGTGCAAGATGGTACAGAGTAACTGGTTCTAGAGGATCTCATTAGGAAAACCCAGTCCAGGAGGTATATGTCTAGAGCCAGACCATATGAGGTAGAATGGGGCAGATTGCTTTGCTTCTTGGAGAACTCACCTCAGAATTCCTCCATTGGTTCCTTGAAAGGGAGCAATGGCTAGGAGAAGAGAATTGTGACAGATTTCAAGTTTCATTGGAATGTCATAGGGAAAGCCAGTGTGTGGTCTCTGCATTCAGAACAAGGCCTAAGGCTGAAGAGGGCACAGCTACAGGTGGTTCTGGGGGCACTTGCCAGGTAAAGTTGGTGCACATAATGCTTGAACACAGCTTGATTCCAGAGTGCAGTTTATATGCTGACAGCAGAGCATCTTTGTAGCTCACCAGGAAAGTCTGCTATGCAAGGTGTAGAGTATGGAGGGCAAGGTACCAGATCAGTTCTCAGGGTACTCAGCAGAGAAAGCAAGTGAAGTAACTGAGTCTTAACTGGCCTTCAGAGCAAGGCCGATGTGTATATGCATAGCCCAGGCAGCAAAGGTTCTGTAGAACATCATCATGTAAATCAGTGTAGGTTTGGTGTGTCTAGAACTTGGGAGTGTGTTCATAGCTTAGAAAGGCTTGGCTCCAGGAGTGACCAGGGAATGCTAATGCAGGAGCTCAGTTATGGGTGCTAAGCCTTGAGTGTGCATAAGGCACTGGCATGAAACCTATGAGGACCACACCAGGCAAAACTGCAATCAGGACATCAGGAGATGCTGTGAAAATGGCACAGGCAGCCTTGATTCTCAGAATCCTTTTCAGGGAAATCCAGTGCAATGACTGTGAGACAGAACAAGCTTGACATAGAAGTGTGGTGATGTAGAGGCCTTACAAGGTCCTGTGCTGTTTCATCAGACTAGCCAGTACATAGAGAGCTAAGAATGTGGGTCCATGTTTCTACAGGTTCCAGAGAAACTCACAAAGGTAACCCAAGCAGGAGGCAAGTAACCCAAGTCTTTAACTAGGACTAGAATGAGGGGGTAGATCTTGTGGGTGTGTTTCTGGGGAGCTCAGCAGTCAAAACCTGTGTGCTACCTGCACACCCAGAACTAGGTTTGGGAGCATGCAGGTGCTTCTGTCAGGCTTGGTTCTGTAACAGGTTGTTTATGCACCTCCCATTGATCTCCACAGTTCACTCTAAGAAATTCACCCTGATTTTGATATCAGAGTTTCTGGATGCTGCCATGTAGCAGAAAGTGTAGGTGTTCTTCATTGCTTATTATACCACAGATACATTATGGAGTACAAAGAGATAAGGTTTAAAAAGAAAGTGAAAATTTCCTTCTCTTTTTACCATTCATTTACACACTTTGGATATTTTTAGGTATATGCTTACAGTATGGTACGTTCTCAAGATGTGACCATAGTAAGAAATAACATTTTGTAAATTTACATAGCTTTTATCAGTTTGTAAGAACTTAAGAGTTACCTGGAAAGAAGAAGCTTAATTAAGGGATACTCTCCATCAAAGTGCCTAGAATCAAGTCTATAGGACATTTTCTTGGTTAGTAATTTTTTTGATTAGTGTCTTATGTAGGATGTCCTGGCAGAAGGTGGGCAGTAGAAAACCTGGACCTCTGGTAATGGATTATATAAAAATGCACATTGATCAAGCTATGGGGGGCAACTCAGTAAGCAGTGTTTTTCCATGGCTCCTGCTTGATTCATTTTCTGTCTGGTTTCTCCTTGAGTGCCTGCCCTAATCTGTTAAGATGATGCACTATGATGTAGCAATGTGAGCTACATGAAGCATTTCCTCTCCAACTTGAATTTGGTCATGGTGCTTTTAACACAGCAATAGAAACCCTAACTAGTATCATCAAAGTAACAGTTTGAAGTAAAACACAGAAAGATAAAAGCAGGATATTTTTCTATTCAAAACAAAATACCTCATGATTTTATGTACATATAATCTGTTATTACTGACAATATATACTTTGTGTCTCTATCTAAGATGTTTCTACAAGGTAAGTTAGTCTCAAAGTCTCCAATGAAGACACTTCTTGTCCATTGTATATAGGAGGGCTACTGATTTTTTTGAGTTGATCTTGTATCCTGCTGTGCTGCTGAATGTGTTTATAAGCTTTATCAATTCCTGGGTGGAATCTTTGGGGTCACTCAAGTATATTATCATGTCATCTGCAAATAGGGAAAGCTTGACTTCTTCCTTTCCAATTTGTATCCCCTTAATCTCCTTATGTTGTCTTATTGCTCTGGTTAGAACTTCAAGTACTATATTGAATAAGTTTGGGTATGTTGTACTTTCATTTTCATTGAATTCTAGGAAATCTTTAATTTCTTTCTTTATTTCTTGTTGACCATTGATGATTTAGTTGAGCATTATTAAGTTTCTATGAGATTGTATGTTTTCTGTAATTTTTTTTGTTGAAATCTAACTTTAAACCATGGTGGTCTGATAGAACACAGGAGGTTAATCCATTTTTTTTGTATAGGTTGAGATTTGCTTTTGACTGAGTATGTGTTAGATTTTAGAGAAAGTTCCATGGGGGTCCTGAGAAGAAGGTATATTCTTTTTTGTTAGGATGGATGTTCTTTAGATATCTATTAAGTCCATTTGAGTCATAACATCAGTTAAGCCCCTTGTTTCTCTGTTAACTTTCAATTTTGCAGATCTGTCCATTGATGAGTGTGGGGTGTTGAAGTCTCCCACTATTAATGTGTGGGGTTCTATGTGTATTTAAGCTTTCCTAATGTTTCTTTTATATATATGGGTTTCCTTGTCTTTGGGGCATAAATGTTCAGAATTGAAACTTCATTTTGGTGGATCTTTCCTGTGATGAGTATGTAAGGTCCTTCTTCATCTCTTTTGATTGATTTTAGTTTGAAGTCTATTTTGTTACATATTAGGATGGCTACACCAGTTTGCTTCTTAAGACCATTTGATTCGAAAGTCTTTTCTGAGCCTTTTATACTGAGGTAGTATCTATCTTTGAAATTGAGGTGTGTTTCTTTTATGCAACATAAATGTGGGTCCTGTTTTCGTATCCATTCTGTTAGCCTGAGTCTTTTTACAGGTGAATGAAGTCCATTGATATTAATGGATATTAATGACCAGTGACCCTCTCAACTATTGCCAGTTGTCTATGGTAGAGTCATCCTTGTGATTTCCTGGGAATCTCTTTAATATTCTTTTTCTCCCTATTCCCATGGTGTCTTAATTTTTCATGGTATGTCTTTCCCAGCTCTCCAACCCTGTTCCCTTTTAAGCTTGAACCTTCTACTCCTCTAATTTCTCATTCCCTGTCCCTTGCCCTCCATTATCCCCCCTTGCCCCCAGTTTGCTCATGTAGATCTCATCCATTTCTCCATTGTTGGGCAATCAATGCACCCTTGCTAAGTTCTTCCTTACTAGCTAGCCTCTCTGGAGCTGTGGATTGTAGTCTGGTTATCCTTTGCTTTATATCTAGTATCCACTTATGACTGAGTACATACCATGTTTGTCCTTCTGAGTCCTTCTGGGTATACCTCACTCAGGATGATATTTTCTAGTTCCATCCATTTGCCTGCAAAACTCATGATGTCATTGTTTTTTTTCTGCTGAGTAGTACCCCACTGTGTATATATATACCACATTCTCTTTATCCATTCTTAAGTTGAGGGGCATCTAGGTTGTTTCCAGGTTCTGGCTATTACAAATAATGCTGCTATTAACATAGTTGAGCATGTGTCTTTGTGGTATGATTGGGCATTCCTTGGGTATATGCCAATGGCTTAAAGTTAGATTTCAACAACAACAAAATTTACAGAAATCCTACAGTCTCAAAGAAATTGAACAATGCCCAAATGAATCACCAATGTGTCAAGAAAGAAAGAAAGAAAGAAAGAAATTAAAGATTTCCTAGAGATCAATGTAAATGAAAGTACAACATACCCAAACTTATGGGACATTAAGAAAGCAGTGCTAAGAGGAAAATTCATACCACTAAATGCACACATGGAGAAGATGAAGAAATCTCACACTAGTGACTTAATAGCACACCTGAAAGCTCTAGAACAAAAAGAATCAAACTCACCCAGGAGAAATTGATACCAGGAAATAATCAAATTGAGTGCTGAAATCAATGAAATAGAAACAAAGAGAACAATACAAATAATCAATAAACAAAGAGTTGGTTCATTGAGAAAATCAACAGGATAGACAAGCCCTTATCCACAGTAACCAAAAAGCAGAGAGAGTGAGAGAGCATCCAAATCAACAGAATTAGAAATGAAAATGGAGACATAACAACAGACAATGAGGAAGTCCAGAGAATCATCAGGTCTTACTAAAAAACTGTACTACACAAAATTGAAAACTCTAAAAGAAAAGGAATTTTTTCTGGATAGGTACCACCTACCAAATTTATATCAAGACCACATAAACTATTTAAATAGGCCAATAACCCTTAAGGAAATAGAAACAGTCACAAAAAGTGTCCCAACCAGAAAAATCCAAGAACAGAGGGCTTCAGGGCAGAAATCTAGCAGAATTTCAAAGAAGAGCTAATTCCAACACTCTTCAAATTGTCCCACACAATAGAGACAGAAGGAATATTATCAAACACTTTTTATGAGGCTACAGTTACCATGATACCCAAACACAAAGATGCAACAAAGAAAGTGAATTACAGTATCAAAAGGCTCTAGAAAACATCCAAAATCTTTGTTCAAAATCTTTATAAAATATTTGATGTCTCATAAATATGGGTTTCTGTAAAATTATAAAGAATAAAAGCAAGTTGAATGCATTCTTTTCCCAATGGAGGGCATTAGGATACAGTTACAATTAAATCAAAGCAAAACAAATAGCTGATTGCCCTGCATCTGGTATTCATCCAGGACCTCCTGGGCTCCAAAGGACATAGTAATTTCCTGTTCTCCAGATTTGCAATCCATAGCATGCACCTTATATCTCATAGGCTCAGGCTGGTTCTACTGCACACCTGTTTTTGTATTTGGTGGTTATACCATGGTAGTGGCATGTCCACTAATTTGAGGTCTCCAATGCTAGTGGGCTGCATTTTACCAATAGCCAGTCTTGTGCCCTTTTCAGAGACTTTCACGCTGCCAGATTGTGCCTAGAATGCAATCTTCTTGATACCCATTTAATCCTGGAGTTTGAACCTCCATCAACGCTGCACATTCAACAAAGGATTCTTATGCTCCTCACAGTCCTGAGCCTCTGATTGTATACCTTTCCTTTGCTGACAATTATGGTTCAGGCAGTTAAGAACATTGCTTTGGCTATACTGCCCCATACAATATGTACAATCACTTTGCATTTGGCAATGCAGTACTGCTGCCTGGTCCCACTCTGGTGGCCCAAAACCCATCACATTTAATTCATCCAACTGAGCAGCAGAGTCTCCAACCCTAACTGTCTGGCATAAGAAAAATAGACAACAAACTTCAAATGTGCTAGTGCCCCTCTCACAATTTTGTGTTACATAGGATTAGTGAAGGGCGTTTAACAGCCAGCAGGCAGGGCTCCTGTGGGAAAGCTCCCAATTCACCAAGACCCATCAGCAGACCCTGCAATCTAACACTCTGCCCTCATACCCATCTGCTCAAGATCCTAGCCACTTCCTGAGGCTTAGAAACCAACCCCCAGCTCTCATCGGGCTTAGGGAGAGAGCTCTCATTAGTCAAAGAGCTGTCAATGGACCAAGAGTAACCTCAGGAGACAGGGAATCTGCCAGCCCTCATTAGACCAAGAGTGGCTTTCTGAGAAGTAGTACATGCCACCTCTCATTGGACCAAGATAGGCTTCCTAAAAGACAATCTATTGGCTCTGACTGGACCAAGAGCCCTGATAGGACCAAGAATGGATCCATGAGTCACAGAATCAACTAGCTTGGGTCAACCCAAGAGCAGCTCCCTAAGACACAGAATCTGCCTGTTCCAATTAGACCAAGAGCTAAGGTTAGACTCAGAAAGGCCCCCTGAGAAACAGACACAACAAGCACAGAGGGGACCAACAGCAACTCGCTCAGACACTGGCACTCTCATACCTATTAGAGGAGGAGAAGGACAGACGTCAAAGCAGAAGTACATAAAACAACACAAAGAGCAATACAGCATCACCAGAACCTAGCCTCCTCCAAAGGCAGGACCTGAATATCACAATGTAGCAGAAGCAGAAGAGAGCAACCTTAAGAATAGAATCATGAAGATGCTAAAGGCATTTGAAGAAAAAAATAAAACTGAGGAAAAGTCATACAAAAAAGTGGAAGAAATCAATAAAGGAATTGAGAAAAAGACAAAAAAATTGGAAGAAATCTATAAAGAATAAGAGGAAAAGACAAATAAAAATTGGAAAAAAGCAATAAATCCCTTTTAATAAACCATGAAGAGCAATGAAACAGGTGAGGGAAACAGTTCAGGACCAGAAAAGGGAAATAGAAACAATGAAGAAGACACAAACAGAGAAAAAGCTGGGAATAGAAAATCTGAGTAAACAAACAGGAAACACAGACGCAAGCATAACCAACAGAATATAAGAGATGGAAGCGAGGATCTCTGGTGTAAAAGATAGAATAGAGGAAATGGATTAGTCAGTCAAAGAAAATATCAAAACCAAAAAGACATAACACAAAATGTCCAAGAAATCTGGGATACAATGAAAAGAGCAAACCTAAGAATAATGATAGAGGAAGGAGAAGAATACCAACTCAAAGGCACAGAAAACATATGGAACAAGATCACAGAAGAAAACTTTCCCAACTTAAAGAATGAAATACATATGAAGATACAAGAAGCCTATAGAACAGCAAACCGAATAGACCCCCCCCCAAAAAAATGCCCTGGCCACATAATAATTAAACAACTAAACCTACAGAATAAAGAAAGAATAAGAGCAGCAAAGGAAAAAAGCCAAGTGACTTATAAAGGCAAACCCATCAGAATAACACCCAGTTTCTCAATGGAGACATTGAAAGCCAGAAGGACCTGGACAGATGTAATGCTGACACTAAGAGACCATGGATGCCAGCCTAGACTGATATACCCAGCAAAACTTGCAATCATCATAGACAGAGTGAACAAGATATTCCAAGACAAAACCAGATTTAAACCATACCTATCTACAAATCCAGCCCTACAGAAAGCACTAGAAGGAAAATTCCAACCTAAGGAAGTCAGATACATCCATGAAAAAATAGGCAATAGATAACACCAGTGTAGTAAATCCCAAAGAAGAGAAGTACACACTCATACTACCACCAAAAGATAACAGGAACTAACAATCATTGGTCATTAATATCCCTTAATATCAATGGACTTAATTCACCCATAAAAAGACACAGGCTGACAGAATGGATATGAAAGCAGGACTCATCTTTCTGCTGCATACAAGAAACACACCTCAATTTCAAATTTAGACACTACCTCAGAATAAAAGGGTGGGAAAAGTCTTTCCAATTAAATGGTCTTTTTTTCTTTCATTTTTCTTTATTAAGAAATTTTCTACTCACTCCATATGTTGTCCACAGACTCCTCCTCTTCTCTCCTCACACCCCCAGCCCTCTTTCCCAAGCCACCTGGCTTCCCCACATCCCCAAAATCGAGGTCTCCTATGCGGAGTCAGCAGAGCCCAGCACACTGAGCCTAGGCAGGTCCAGGCCCTTCCCACTGCACCAAGGCTGTGAAGGGTGTCACACCACAGGACCTGGTTCCAGAAGCCTGCCTATAGACCAGGGACAGATCACGATCCCCCTGCCTGGGTGCCCCACAGACAGTTTGAGCCAAACAACCATCTTCCATTTCCAGTGCCATGGGTGCTCCACAGACACCAGTCCACAGTTCATGGGCTTCCACTAGTGTGGCCAGTCATCTCTGCACATCCTCCCATCATGATCTCTATGTCCCTTGCCTGCAATATCTCTCCTCTCTCTCACCAATTGGATTCTCGGGGCTCAGCCTGGTGCCTGGATGTGGATCTCTGTATCTGCCTCCATCATTCACTAGAGAAAGACTCTATGATGACAGCTAGGTTATGCAACCACTCTGGAAATCAGTATGGTGGTTTCTCAGAAAATTGGGAATAAGTCTTCCTAAAGACCCAGTTACACCACTCTTGGTCATATATCCAAGAAATGCTCAATCTTACCACAAGAACACATGCTCAACTATGTTCATTATCAGCATTATTCATAATAGCAGGAACCTAGAAACATCCTAGATGCCCTTCAATTTAAGAATGAATAAAGAAAATATGGCACATATACACAATGGAGTACTACTCAGCAGTAAATAACAATGATATCATGAAATTTGCAGGCAAATGGATAGGTCTAGAAAACTTCACCTTGAGTGAGGTAACCCAGACTCAGAAGGACAAACATAGTATGTACTCACTCATAAGTAGATACTAAATGGGAGAGAAGGGATTGCAACCTACAAATCCAGAGAGGCTAGCTAACAGGAAAAGACCCTAGGAGGGACACATGGATGATTCTGTGAAGGAAAAGTGGATGAGATCTACATGAGTGAACTGGATGAGGGGGTGCCAGAGGTCAAGATGTGGGGGATGAGAACAAAGGAAATGGGAGGGTCAAGCTGGAACAGGGACAGAGTGGGAGGGCAGGGAGGAAGATACCATGATAGATGAGGACATCATGGGAATAGGAAGAGGCAGGGTGCTGAGGAGGCTCTCAGGATTCGACAAGGATGACCCCACTGGCTGGCTGGCAGTCGTCAAGAGGGTGCCTGGGCTGGTCTATTCTGGTGAATACCCCAAAAGTCATCATAGAGCCTTTGTCCAGTGACAGGTGGAGGCAGATGCAGATATCCATGCACAGGCACATGGCTAAGCTCTGGGAATCTAATCAATAAGAGAGAGGAGGGATTCTGCATGCAGGGGACGTTGAGATCATGATGGGAAGACATGCAGAGATGACTGGCCACACTGGTGGAAGCCCAAGAACTGTAGACTGGTAGCTGTGGAGCCCCCATGGAACTGGACTAGGCCCTCTGGATACAGAAGGAAGTTGCTCGGCTCAACCTGTTTTGGGGTTACCCAAAGGGGGTTTGGGAAATGTCTCTGGTGCATGGGAAGGCTTCTAGGAGCCAGTTGTCTGTGGTGTAACTCCTTGTGCAGCCTTGCTGCAGTGGGGCGCGGCTTGCACCTACCTAGGCTCAGTATACCAGGCTCTGCTGACTCTGCATGGGAGACCTTGATTTGGGGGTTGTGGGGATATGGGGTGGCTTGGGAGGAAGGGCTGGGTGGTTGGAGGAGGGAGGAGATGAGGTCTGTGGGTGGTATGTCGAGTGAGTAGAATATTTTTTAATAAAGAAAAATGAAAATTGAAAAACTTTAATTAATACATAAAATGTAAAATAGAAAAAGGAAAAACTGAATGGCCAATAGCTAAGCAGAGGAGGGATAGGCAGGGCTGGTTGAAAGAAAGAAAAAGAGACACCAGGACCAGCCTGTGCCCAGCCAGTCAGATACAGAGGAAGCAGGAAAACAGGATGGACATTATACAGATGAGGTAAATGAGCCTCAGGGTGGCACATAGATTAATAGAAATATGTTAATTTAAGTTTGAAAACAAGCTAGCTTTACATAGGCCTAAGCTAAGACTGCACATTCATAATTAATAAATAATAAGTCTCTGTGTTATGATTTGGGGCTGGCATTGCAAGAAAGCCTCCTACAGTATATGTTCTGTACACTCAAAACAGGGCTGGATAGTGTGCAAGATGGTACAGGGAAAACTGGTTCTAGAAGATCTCACTAGGAAAACCCATTCCAGGAGGTATATGTCTAGAGCCAGGCCATATGAGGTAGAATGGGGCAGATTGCTGTGCTTCTTGGAGAACTCATCTCAGAATTCCTCCATTGGCTCCTTGAAAGGGAGCAATGGCTGGGAGAAGAGAATTGTGACAGATTTCAAGTTTCATTGGAATGTCGTAGGGAAAGCCAGTGTGTGGTCTCTGCATTCAGAACAAGGCCTGGGGCTGAAGGGGGCACAGCTATAGGTGGTTCTGGGGGCACTTGCCAGATAAAGTTGGTGCACATACTGCTTGAACACAGCTTGATTCCAGAGTGGAGTTTATATGCTGACAGCAGAGCATCTCACCAGGCAAGTCTGCTATGCAAGGTGTAGAGTATGGAGGGCAAGGCACCAGATCAGTTCTCAGGGTACTCAGCAGAGAAAGTAAGTGAAGTAACTGAGTCTTAACTGTCTTCAGAGCAAGGCCAATGTGTATATGCATAGCCCAGGCAGGAAAGGTTCTGTAGAACATCACCATGTAAATCAGTGCAAGTTTGGTGCTCTAGAACTTGGGGTGTGTTAATAGCATAGACAGGTTTGGCTCCAGGAGTGACCAGGGAATGCTAATGCAGGAGCTCAGTTATGGGTGCTAAGCCTCCGAGTGTGCATAAGGCACTGGCATGAAACCTATGAGGAGCACACCAGGCAAAACTGCAATCAGGACATCAGGAGATGCTGTGAAAATGGCACAGGCAGCCTTGATTCTCAGAATCCTTTTCAGGGAAATCCAGTGCAATGACTGTGAGACAGAAGAAGCTTGACTTAGAAGTGTGGTGATGTAGAGGCCTTGCAAGGTCCTGTGGTGTTTCATCAGACAAGCCAGTACATACAGAGCTAAGAATGTGGGTCCATGATTCCACAGGTTCCAGAGAAACTCACAAAGGTAACCCAAGCAGGAGGCAAGTAACCCAAGTCTTTAACTAGGACTAGAATGAGGGGTAGTTCTTGTGGGTGTGTTTCTGGGGAGCTCAGCATTCAAAACCTGTGTGCTACCTGCACACCCAGAACTAGGTTTGGGAGCATGCAGGTGCTTCTGGCAGACTTGGCTCAGTAACCGGTGGTTTATGCACTTCCCATTGATCTCCACAGCTCACTCTAAGAAATCCACCCTGATTTTGATATCAGTGTGTGCTAGAAGCTGCCTTGTAGCAGAAAGTGTAGGTGTTCTTCATTGCTTATTATACCACAGATACATTATGGAGTACAAAGAGATAAGGTTTAAAAAGGAAGTCAAAATTTCCTTCTCTTTTTACCATTCATTTACACACTTTGGATATTTTTAGGTATATGCTTACAGTATGGTATGTTCTCAAGAAGTGACCATAGTAAGAAATAACATTGTGTAAATTTACATAGCTTTTATCAGTTTGCAAGAGCTTAAGAGTTACCTGGAAAGAAGAAGCTTAATTAAGGTATTCTCTCCATCAAATTGCCTATAGTCAAGTTTATAGGACATTTTCTTGGTTAGTAATTTTTTTGATTAGTATCTTATGTAGGATGTCCTGGCAGAAGGTGAGCAGTAGAAAACCTGGACCTCTGCTAATGGAGGATACAAAAATGCACATTAAGCAAGCTATGGGGGGCAACTCAGTAAGCAGTGTTTTTCCATGGCTCCTGCTTGATTCATTTTCTGTCTGGTTTCTGCATTGAGTGCCTGCCCTAATCTGTTGAGATGATGCACTATGATGTGGCAATGTGAGCTACATGAAGCATTTCCTCTCCAACTTGAATTTGGTCATGGTGCTTTTACCACAGCAATAGAAACCCTAACTAGTATCATCAAAGTAACAGTTTGAAGTAAAACACAGAAAGATAAAAGGAGGATATTTTTCTATTCAAAACAAAATACCTCATGATTTTATATACATATAATCTGTTATTACTGACAATATATACTTTGTGTCTCTATCTAAGATGTTTCTACAAGGTAAGTTGGTCTCAAAGTCTCCAATGAAGACACTTTGCCTAAAGTGAAACTTCTATCCTTCCACCACACAGACACTGGAGGGCAAGGAATGGGGGATGAAGGCTTATTTTTTTTCTTTTTTTCAAATAACTATCTCTGCTATGCCCACTAGGCATTGTAGTACTTATTTGATGCATGATTTCAAAATGGAAATTACTCTTTTAAAGACTATTCACATACAAAGGGAAATTAAGCACTCTGGTCCGTCCTTTATGGCCAAATATGGCTATGAAGTTGTGTTCTTTGCTCATAATCCACCATTCAGCTCTAGTAGCCATGGAAACAAGAATTTTTAAAGGGAGTTAATTCTCTGTCAACTGGCAGTCACTAACATTTGGTCTTACTAGAAGAGAAAAAGAGGCAAGTATTTTACATTCCCAGGTGGTTTTATTAATGACATTCATTTTCACAGGACAAAGAATGCCAGAAAGGGCCACTGACATGTGGGTAAGTGTGTGTAAATGCTGTTGAATGTCGTAAGTGTCTAGAAGCCCCATGTGAGACTGCAGGTAGTCATTGAGCTGCCCTGCTGGTTTTAGTTGTGTAGGTCCCTGATGTTGAGTTTATGAATTAACCTCTGTCTGTTGTTTCCTTACTTACAAAATGGGGGAAATGATTAGATGGGTGTCCTTAGAGAGTCAGATGTATGAATACTCCCGAAGTGTTCAAATGAAGTTCTTCTTAAGCCAAGGACAGGAGTGAATGGTAAGGATTGTGGAATCAAGGGGTTGGAGAGACATTGCTCTGAGCTGAAATTCTGCCTAATAGAATTTCTTTTTCTGAAGGTTTTTCCACTCTTTCTCTGACTGCATATATGGGCATTTACTGTTACTGAGAAGAACGTCTGTGATCCTGCCACCTTCTAAATGAATCTTCTTATCCATAATACACAAAGGTATAAAATCTTTATGTTATATATGGGATCTTTCAAATATGGTCTTTATGAATCACATGCATCTACTCCACGTGTTTCAAACACCAGAAGAAACAGATACTGCCAAGCTAGCTCATTTTTTTTCTGGAATAACAGCAATGTTCATTGTGTTTTCAGTACTAATCAAAGCACACTGTTCTTGTAGTCCATTGCATCGGGCCTGCCTTGGAAAGGATGATGATGTGGGCAGGGTGTTACCCAAGCCACCATGAATTGTGAACTCATCTTGCTGATGAAACTTCCCTAGTAGAACAGCTACTGCCTTCACTCAGTCAGGAAGCACATTCTACAGAGACTTTAGAACAGGGGGTAGCTGTTTAGGGAAGGTTTCCTGGCAAGGAGATCCAGTGTGTAGGCCCCTTCAACCTTCTGCATGCACAGTTGACAGTGACGTTATCCACCTGCCTAGTGAGTAAATGACTCACCTCCTTCCTTCATCCTAAGATTGGAATTGAGAAAAGATGCAAAGAAGTTAGTTCAAAGTTACAATACAGAGTGTACATTTTCTGTGAAAGAAGATATATGCTCACAAAAATATGTCAGGATTCTTTTTGTTTCACTGAAATGAAACTAATTATCTAAAGATGAAATTTCAAGTAAGAGATGTGCTATAATTGGAAATGTCCACTTTTATGGATTTATATGATTTTATGTGTAAATTATCCATTTCCCTATTCCTCTGACTCAGTCTCTGGACAATTTAACACATAGATTTTGGTTTACAGATACTAAAGAAGAATTGAGGGTTTTGTGTGTGTTAGATAATCACTTTACCACTGAGCTCTATGCCCGGCAATATTACAGATAGATGTTGATGGGCATACTCTTTGTGGTTTCAATAAAATACATATAGCTTTCTTTAGAGAAGGGTACATTTCTGTAAAATTCACAAGGTGGAATAGCATTGTACACTATCATTTATGAGGTGTATCATGTAAAGATCAATTTGTGTATACATATATGTATACACAAATTTATGTCAAGTGTGTTATTATTTTTACATAAATGAGTTTACTACGTGAATTTTTTTCTTTAATTTGATTCTTTCATTAATGACTTTAGTTTGTAGTAGTCATGTCGTATTATAGTACTGTATTTTAGAAATGGCAATTAGTTTGAGCATTCCTCTGCTTTTCCCTCACATTATGGTACTAAAATATTTAGAAATTGCAAATACAGGTAAAATAAGCATGGCATTACATATGGTATTGCAAACTCTCTTCTCATTGTCAGTTCTAAGCATTGAAATTCCTAGTCAACAAATATTATTATCTACTCTGTGAAGAATAATAATCTGTGCATAGACCACTGAAATATCTTTATGTGACAACAGGGACAAGGTATGAGAGCTCAGTGCTCTCTAAGCCATGACTCCTTCTGTTTTCCTGCCTTCCCTTGTATTCTCACTGACTCTATTCTTCTTTGATGCCTTCTTCAGATTTGCCAACATGAAGGAGTACATCTTCAAGTTCAGTGGCCTGATTTGCAGTACATCAGCTTTGGTATTTGAAATCATCCTTGCAAACAGCCAATGCTGGCGCCTGTGGGAGTTTAACAACAAGCTTGTGCAATTTGTGTCAATTGGACTCTGGGAAGCTTATTACACTCAGGACTTTAACATCTCTGGGTCTATGACCAGGATGTTGGTTCACACCCCTATCAATGAAACCTGGAACAAGTCATCTGAATTTCAGTATTTACAAGTCCTGATAGCATGGGCCATTTTGATGAAAATCCTAGTCCTGATTTTCACTTCAGTGGCCATTAAGATCAGCTGCATGGAAGACCAATTCATTGATATCCAGCTGTTTTGCTACAAGATGTCTGCCATAATTTTGGCTGTGAGCAGCCTTTTCACACTTGTTACTGTGACCTTGAACCACCTAGTAGACATCTATGGGCAAACCACTCTTGACTTTTCACCCGACTTTCCCGTTAAAATGGAGGACATTATAAAGAAACACTGCACAAAGGTGTTCCCAATGGGTGTCCTGACAGCCACGATGTCACTCTTTGGCGTGATTTTGTTTCTCTGTGAGATGATCTCGTTGACAGTACAGAGTCAGTTGAAGGCCCGGTGTGCTTCCAACCTGGCTGAGCAAAAGGTCTGAAGTGAGGGCTCTGGCATTTTAACATCTGCCAGGAGAATCCTTGAAGAAATTGCCCTTTTGTACACAGTACTGTGTAATCACCAACTCATTCTATATAAAATATCAACTTGATTTCTGGGAGTGTGTCTAAGTTTTATTCCTTCCTTGCTGTCAAATGCATTCCATTCTTTAAATGTTTTCACATACTAAACTGCAGGTCGTGATCCCATTCGACAGTGCCAACAAGCAATATCAAGAAAGAGTACAGTATAAAGGCATGTTTCCTAAGTAAACCTAGTGAATCCCATGAGCAATAAGGTTTGAAAGTAAGCAGACACCTCAACACAAAAAAGAAACCACATTCTTGTGTGGAGACACTTAAGTATTCAAATCTCTGAAAGGTAGAGCAGGATGTTTTAGCCTTGGCACTGCTGGGAGTGTGGGATGCTCTCTTGGAGAAAGAAGGCAATGCTGTTCACTGAGTATGCTAGTGTCATCTGTCTTCTGTCTCTATTAGAAGGCAGTAGCCATCTCCTATTTCCCCAGTCATGAATAAATGCCACAAATGCCCAGGCATTTCCAGTGTGCTCTGATGGTCCATGTGGTGGGTAGCATAGGACCATTTTAATCTATCAGCCATCCTTTAGGACCCTAAAAAAGTCCTGGTTTTCTTCCTGGGAACATTAGTTCCTATTCTTTATCAGGTCAGCTTTCTGAGTGTGTGTTATACTGTGTGAATACTTTCTCTCAATGGATCTATATCAGTGGTTCTCAACCTGTGGTTTGTGGCCCCTTTTCGGGGTTGAATGACCCTTTCACAGGGATTGCCTAACACCATTGCAAAACACAGATATTTACATTATGATTAATAACAATAGAAAATTGCAGTTATGAAGTAGTAATGAAAATAATTTTATGGTTTGGGGTCACTGCAACATGGGGAAGTGTATTAGAGTGTCACAGCATTAGGAAGTTTGAGAATAACTGACCTAGATCTTCCATCTCCTTCACCACCACCCACCATATCACATACCTGATTCATTTCTCTGACAAAATACGTAACATGAGCAAGTAAAGTAAGGAAAGTTTATACTGGCTCTTAATTTGAGAAAATACACATCATGACTGAGAGATCATGGGGGCAAGAGTCCCAAGTTGCTTGCTACATTGCATTAGGAGTTAGGGAGCAGGGAGTGTAGTTAGTGCACTGCAGATGCTCACCTAGTTCTCTCCTGGTTATGCAGCCAGGAACCTCAGTCCAAGGAATGATGCTACTCTATTTCAGATGGTTCTTCCCAGCCCAATTAACCTCATCTTAACCACTTTGAGACATTACCATAGGCTTCTGTATTTCTTGATTTTAGATCCTGTACATTCAACATACAATATTAACCATTCCCAATCCTGTTCTTGAAAATTTATGGTCCAAATATATCAATTTTTAAATTTAATTTAATTTTATTTTACAATATTATTTAATTCTACATATCAGCCCCAGATTCCCATGTTCTCCCTTCTCTCGCCCTGCTCCCCTTCCCCCCCAGCTCACCTCCCATTCCCTTCTCCTCTAGGGCAAAGACTCCCCACGAGATCAACCTGGTAGACTCATTCCAGGCAGGTCCAGGCCCCTCCTCCCAGGCTGAGCAAAGTATCCCTGCATAAGCCCCAGGTTTCACATAGCCAACTCATGCACTGAGCACAGGACCCATTCCCACTGCCTGGATGTCTCCCAAACAGATCAAACCAATCAACTGTCTCAACTCTTCAGAGGGCCTGATCCAGTTTGGAGCCCCTGAGCCATTGGTTCATAACTCATGTGTTTCCATTCGTTTGGCTATTTGTCCCTGTGCTTTATTCAACCTTGGTTTCAACAATTCTGTCTCATATCATCCCTCCTCTTTCTTGGCAATTGGAATCCCAGAGCTCCAACCAGGGCCTAGCCATGGACCTCTGCATCCAGTTCCCTCAGTCATTGGATGGGATTTCTAGCACAACAATTAGGGTGTTTGGCCATCCTATCACCAGAGTAGGTCAGTTTGGCTGTCTCTTGACCATTGCCAGCAGTCTATTGTGGGGGCATCTTTGTGGATTACTGTGGGCCTCTCTAGCACTTTGCTTCTTCCTATTCTCATGTGGTCTTCATTCACCATGGTCTCCTATTCCTTGTTCTCCCTCTCTGTTCCTGATCCAGCTGGTATCTCCTGCTTCCCCAAGCTCTCTTTCCCTCGACCCTCGCCCTTCATTACCCCCACTCACGTCCAGGCTGTTCATGTAGTTCTCATCCATTTCTCTGACACTGGGTGATTCCCGTGTCTTTCTTGGGCTCCTGTTTTCCAGGTACTCTCCCTGGTTTTGTGAGTAGCAGGCCAGTCATCCTTGTCACACATCTAATATCCTCCTATGAGTGAGTGCATACCATGGTTGTCTTTGTGAGTTTGGGTTACCTCACTCAGGATGATTTTTTCTAGATCCATCCATTTGCCTGCACCCTCAGGATGTCATTGTTTTTTCTCTGCTCAGTAGTATTCCACCGTGTATATGTACCACATTTTATTTATCCATTCTTCAGTTGAAGGGCATCTAGGTTGTTTTCTGTTTCTGGCTATTACAAACAATGCTGATATGAACATTGCTAAGCAAGTGCCTTTGTGGTATGATTGAGCATTCCTTGGGAATAGGCCTCAGAGTGGTATAGCTGGGTCTTGGGGGAGATTAATTCCCAATTTTCTAAGAAAACGCCATATTGATTTCCAAAGTGGGTGTACAAGTTTGCATTCCCACCAGCAGTGGAGGAGAGTTCCCCTAGCTCCACATCCTCTCCAGCATAAGGTATGTTCAGTGTTTTTTATCTTAGCCATTCTGACAGGCATAAGGTGATATCTCAGAGTTTTTTGGATTAGCATTTCCCTGATAATTAGGGATGTTGAGTAATTCCTTAAATGTCTTTCAGCCATTTGAGTTTCCTCTGTTGAGAATTCTCTGTTTATTTCTATAGCCCATTTCTTAATTGGACTGTTGGGCATTTTGATGTCTAATTTCTTGAGTTCCTTATATATTCTGTATATGAGTCCTCTGTCAGATGTTGGGTTGGTGAATATCTTTTCCCATTCTGTAGGCTGTCACTTTGACTTGTTGACCATATCCTTTGCTCTACAAAAGCTTCTCAGTTTCAAGATTTCCCATTGATTGATTGTTTCTCTCAGTGTGTGAGCTACTGGTATTATATTTCAGAAGTGATCTCTGGTGTCAATGCGTTCAAGACTACTTCCTACACTCTCTTTGAGCAGGTTCAGAGTAGCTGGATTTATGTTGAGGTCTTTGATCCACTTGAACTTAGGTTTTGTGCACTGTGATAGATATGGATCTATCTGCAGCCTTCTACACGTTGATATCCAGTTATGCCAGCACCATTTGTTGAAGATGCTTTCTTTTTTCCATTGGACACTCTTGACTTCTTTGTGAAAAATTATATGTTCATAGGTGTGCAGATTAATGCCAGAGTCTTCAGTTCGATTCCATTCGTCCACATGTTGGTATTTATGCCAGTACCAAGCTTTTTAATTACTGTGTCTATATAGTAGAGCTTGAAGTCAGGGATCGTGATGCTTCCAGAGGTTGTTTTATTGTACAGGATTCTTTTGGCTCTCCTTGGTTTTTTGTTTTTCCATATGAAGTTGAGTAGTATTCTTTCCAGGTCTGTGAAGAATTGTGTTGCTATTTTGATGGGGATTGCATTGAATCTGTAGATTTCCTTTGGTAAAATTGCCATTTTTACTATGTTAGTCCTGCCTATCCATGAGCATGGGAGATCTCTCCATTTTCTGATATCTTCTTCAATTTCTTTTTTCAGGGACTTAAATTTCTTGTCATATAGGACCTTCACTTGCTTGGTTAGTGTTACCCCAAGGAATTTTTATAACATTTGTGGCTATTTTAAAGGGTGAGGTATCTCTCATTTCCTTTTCAGCCTGTTTGTCAATTGTATATAGGAGGGCTACTGATATTTTTGAGTTGATCTTGTATCCTGCTACATTGCTGATGGTGTTTATAAGCTGTATCAGTTCCTTGGATGAATCTTTAGGGTCACTCAAGTATACTATCATGTCATCTGCAAATAGGGAAAGCTTGACTTCTTCCTTTCCAATTTGTATCCCCTTAATCTCCTTATATTGTCTTATTGTTCTGGCTAGAACTTCAAGTACTGTATTGAATAAGTATAGGGAGAGCGGACAGCTTTGCCTTGTTCCTGATTTTAGTGGAATTGATTTGAGTTTCTCTCCATTTAATTTGATGTTGGCTGTTGGCTTGCTGTAAATTGCCTTTATTATATTTAGGGATGTTCCCTGTATTCCTGATTGCTCCAAGTTCTTTATCATGAAAGGGTGTTGGATTTTGTCATCTAGTGAGATGATCATGTGGATTTTTTTCTTTGAGTTTGTTTATATGGTGTATTACATTGATGGAATTTCGTATGTTGAACCACCCATTGCATCTTTGGGATGGAGCCTACTTGATCATGTTAGATAATTGTTTTGATTTGTTCTTGGAATCTGTTTGCCAGTATTTTATTGAGTATTCTTGCATCAATGTTCATGAGTGATATTGGTCTATAAGTCTCTTTCTTTGTTGTATCCTTGTCTGGTTTAGAAATCAGGATAATTATAGCCTCATAGAGGAGTTTGGTAATGTTCCTTCTGTTTCCATTGTGTGGAGCAATTTAGGGTGTATTGGTATTAACTCTTCTTTGAAAATCTGGCACAATTCTGCACTGAAACCAACCATCTGTTCCTGGGCTTTTCTTGCTTGGGAGATTTTAATGACTGTTTCTATTTCCTTAAGGCTTATTGGACTATATGAATAGTTCATCTGGTCTTGATTTAATTTAGGTATATAGTACCTAACCAGAAAATTATTCATTTGTTTCAGATTTTCCAGTTTTGTGGAGTAGAGGTTTTTGAAGTATGACCAGATGACTCTCTGGATTTCCTCAATGTCTGTTGTTATGTACCCCTTTTCATTTCTGATTTTGCTAATTTGGATGCTCTCTCTCTTTTGGTCAGTTTGGACAAAGGCTTGTCTATTTTGTTGATTTTCTCAAAGAACCAACTCGTTGTTTCATTAATTTTTTGTATGGTTCTCTTTGTTTCTATTTTATTGATTTCAGCTCTCACTTTGATAATCCTGGCATCTATTCTTTCTGGGACACTTTGCTTCTTCTTGTTCTAGAGCTTTCAGGTGTGCTGTTAAGTCACTAGTGTGAGATTTCTCCAACTTCTTATGTGGGCCTTTAGTGCTATGAATATTCCTCTTTGTACTGCTTTCATAGTGTCCGATAAGTTTGGGTATGTGGTGTCTTCAGTTTCATTGATCCCTAGGAAGTGTTTAATTTCTTTCTTTATTTCTTCCCTAACCCATTGGTGATTCAGTTGAGCATTATTCAGTTTTCTTGAGATTGTAGGTTTTCTGTAGTTTTTGTTGTTGAAATCTAACTTTAAACCATGGTGGTGTGATAGAACACAGGAGGTTATTCCAATTGTTTTGTATCTGTTGAGATTTGCTTTGTGACCAAGTATGTGGTTGATTTTACAGAAGGTCACATGGGTTGTTGTGAAGAATGTATATTCTTTTTTGCTAGGATGGAATGTTCTGTAGATACTGATTATTCCATTTGAATCATGATATCAATTAAGTCCTTTATTTCTCTGTTAAGTTTCGATTTGGGATATCTGTCCAGTGGTGAAAGTGAGGTGTTGAACTTGCCCACTATTAATGTGTGGGGTTTTATATGTCCAACATATCATTTTTATTACATTATTTTGTTTGTGCATGTTTGTGTGTGCACGTGTGTGTTTGTGTGTGTTTGTACGGGAACATTTGTTCCATGGCTTTTTGTGATGTTATATGGGACTTGGTAAGCAGTAGCCATCTAGGGTATATAAATTTCATTAATTCGAGTGGACAAATTATGTATGTTCTGGAAATTAAACCCACACAGGACAGAGAGTAGAGTGACTGGTGAATAATTCAGAGTTACATCTATAGATATGTGACGAGGAATTTTAAACTGGAAGCCAATGGGATTGAAAGTAACAGAGATATGAGTGTTCCTGACAGAAAGTATCTATTATAAACTCAATATACCCAGACTCAACTGAGCACAGAAGCAAGATCAGATGTCAGGAACTGTTTTGATTATGAGCAATATGTGGCAGATGACAGGATATAAAATCATAAAATGAAAAGACTTCTAAACATGTATATGAGAATATTTAGGCTAGGATAAGTGAGGTGGATGATTTATGATAAATATAGGTGGCATCATTCCATGAGCAGTGGACTCATACTGCATAAAAAAGAAGACATCTAGAAGATCAGAAACATTCATAGCTCTCTGCTCCCTGGTGACAGGCAGAGATTGACTGGAAGCCTCATACTTCCTACACCATACACTCTCTGCTGTTACAGTACCCTCAACCTGTGAGAAAATAATGTTCAAATATCCACTCTTTCCTTTCTTTCATCATGTCAGATATTTGTCACAACAATGAGACAGGAAAGCAATGTAGAAAAGTGGTCCTTGGAATAGAATTGTTCAATTAATGTTATTAACCAAACCATGAACTTATTAAACTTTTGGAAACAGTACTTGGGGAAAATGGAAATATTTGGACCTATGCCTTAGAAATGCACTCAAATGTTCTAAAAAAATGTTTAATTGGCCATTCCATGGGGAATGTGCAATTCTAGAAGGATGTGGAGAGGTGGGAGCTGCTCATGAGTATTCAAAGAGGATCAAGGACTGTAAGGTGAAAGGGGCCATTGGTCATTCATGTTCTATGCTGGCACAGAGCTGGCTGCATTGTACCTGTGTCCTGAAAGCCTGAATATGGTTGAACTTAAATTTGTAGAATAATTTGTCTTTTGGAGGACATTACAAAGCAGGATCACCTTCAGGTTGTGGCACAGGAAATGATAAGGACTCTTACATAGGTTTATAATACAAAAAAAAATCAACAATTGAGACTAAAACCACAGTCATTTGAAAACAGAGAGCCCAAATTGAAACCTGTTTGAGAAGTCCTTGGCAGCTGTGCTGTGGGATGTTCTGTATTGCAAATGTGTTGCTCTGATTGGTTAGTAAATAAAAGACTGATGGCCCAGTAGTCAGGCAGGAGGAGGTATATAGGCGGGACAAGGAGGAGAAGAATTCTGGGAAGTGGAAGGCTGAGTCAGATACACTGCCAGCCGCCATGATGACAAGCTGCATGTGAAGATGCCAGTAAGCCATGAGCCATGTGACAAGGTATAGATTTATGGAAATGGATTAATTTAAGCTATAAGAACAGTTAGCAAGAAGCCTGCCACAGCCATAAAGTTTGTAAACAATATAAGTCTCTGTGTTTACTTGGTTGGGTCTGAGCAGCTGTGGGACTGGCAGTTGACAAAGATTTGTCCTGACTGTGGGCAAGGCAGGAAAACTCTAGCTACACAGCTGGGATTCACCCGCCTGTGGACGTACCTCCCTGTGGTCAGCACATAGAGGCTGCCCTAGAAAAAAGCTGTAAGGAACTCCTTACCCTCACTTATGGTTACTCTAAGGCCTGCAGAGGGTTTGGGGTGTTTCTTGCCTGTATTCCTCCTCTCATAAGTACAAAGATCAAAACTGTCACAATGTGGGATTTTGTGACTTTTCCTAAATCACATGATCACTTGGGGTTGTAATTGTTTTCATAGATTCACTCTATGATAGATGGTACCTCACCAGCACAACACAGTTATCAACTGGCTGTTCCAGATCCTATAAATACACAGACAAGTGTGTCCTAATGCAGCCTTCTTGACTGGCATGAAGAATCTGCTTTCCAACCAAGGGCTCCCTTCTTTCTGGTCAATACCTGGAAACATCATGTCTTCTCAGCAAGAATTAGTCAGAACTCCATTTGCACACAGTCTGGTGCCATCCAATGTTAATCTCTGAGAACGGGCAATGGAGGGAAGTTGAGGGAAATTGTTTATTCTAAAAAATTATGCCTGTCTCCTTTAAGAAAGGATGCTCATTTCTCACACCAACCAGGAGATTGGAACTGATAAAATCTGCTAACAGGCAGGAAGCAGAGGCAACAGAAACTGTTCAAGGAACACTTGCTTAGGACCAATCATGAAGGAGAGGGACTCTGGAGGAGCCATTTCCTATGAAAACGATCTGACCTCAGCTTCAGAGCAGATTCCCAGCTAGAGTGCACCTCCCATCCCCTGTGCACTAGTTCACAACCTGTGGTTTGAGACCCCTTTGACAACCCTCTATCTCCAAAAATATTGACAATACAATTCATTAAATTAACAATATTACAGTGATGAAGTAGCCATAAAAATGGTTAGGGGTAACTACAACAGGAGGAACTCTATTAGAGGGGTGCAGCATTAGAAAGGTTGAGAACCACTAGTCTAGAGGATACTGTTTGACAGTTTTAATAAAGTTTGTTGGGTTTTGCTTCTTTTTCATTCCCTATGCCCAGAGGCTGAATGATGGATTATGACCAAAGAACACAACTTCATAGCCATATTTGGCCATAAAGGATGGACCAGTGTGCTTAACTTCACTCTGTATGTGAATAGTCTTTAAAAGAGTAATTTCCAGTTTGAAATCATGCATCAAATAAGTACTACAATGCCTAATGGGTACAGCAGAGAGAGTTATTTGGAAAAAAATAAGCCTTCATCCCCCATTCCTTGCCCTCCAGTGTCTGTGTGGTGGAAGAATAGAAGTTTCACTTTAGGCCAAGTGTCTTCTTTGGAGACTTTGAGACCAACTTACCTTCTATAAACATCTTAGATAGAGACACAAAGTATATATTGTCAGTAATAACAGATTATATGTATATAAAATCATGAGGTATTTTGTTTTGAATAGAAAATATCTTCCTTTTATCTTTCCATGTTTTACTTCAAACTGTTACTTTGATGATACTAGTTAGGGTTTCTACTGCTGTGATGACTCCGCATAGGAGACCTTGATTTTGGGGATGCAGGATTCAAGGTGGCTTGGGAAAGACGGCTGGGGGTGTGAGGAGGCAGGAGAAGAGGTCTCTGGATAATATGTGGAGTGAGTAGAAAATTTCTTAATAAATAAAAATGAAAGAAAAAAAGACCATTTAATTGGAAAGACTTTTCCCACCCTTTCATTCTGAGGTAGTGTCTAAATTTGAAATTGAGGTGTGTTTCTTGTATGCAGCAGAAAGATGAGTCCTGCTTTCATATCCATTCTGCCAGCCTGTGTCTTTTTATAGGTGAATTAAGTCCATTGATATTAAGGGACATTAATGACCAATGATTGTTAGTTCCTGTTATCTTTTGGTTGTAGTGTGAGTGTGTACTTCTCTTCTTTGGGGTTTATTGATGTGGTGTTATCTATTGGTGTTTTTTCATGGATGTATCTGACTTCCTTAGGTTGGAATTCTCCTTCTGGTGCTTTCTGTAGGGCTGGATTTGTAGATAGGTATGGTTTAAATCTTTTTTTGTCTTGGAATGTCTTGTTCACTCTGTCTATGGTGATTGAAAGCTTTGTTGCGTATATCAGTCTAGGCTGGCATTCATGGTCTCTTAGTGTCTGCATTACATCTGTCCACATCTTTCTGTCTTTCAAAGTCTCCATTGAGAAACTGGGAGTTATTCTGATGGGTTTGCCTGTATACTTCACTTGGCCTTTTTCCTTTGCTGCTCTTATTATTCTTTCTTTATTCTGTAGGTTTAGTTTTTAATTATTATGTGGCCAAGGGATTTTTTTTTGAGGAGGGGTCTATTCAGTTTTGCTGTTCTATAGGCTTCTTGTATCTTCATACTTATTTCTTTCTTTAAGTTGGGAAAGTTTTCTTCTGTGATCTTGTTCAATATATTTTCTGTGCTGTTGAGTTGGTACTCTTTTCCTTCCTCTATCCTTATTATTCTTAGGTTTGGTTTTTCATGGTGTCCCAGATTTCTTGGACATTTTGTGTTATGTCTTTTTTTGGCTTTGGTATTTTCTTTAAATGACTATTCCATTTTCTCTATTCTATCTTCTACACCAGAGATCCTCACTTCCATCTCTTGTATTCTGTTGGTTATGCTTGCATCTGTGTTTCCTGTTTGTTTACTCAGATTTTCTATTTCCAGATTTCCCTCCGTTTGTGTCTTCTTCATTGTTTCTATTTTTCTTTTCTGGTCTTGAACTGTTTCCCTCACCTGTTTAATTGCTTTTTCGTGGTATTTTTTTTAAAAGGGATTTATTGCTTTCTTCCTATTTTTATTTGTCTTTCCTCTTATTCTTTATAAATTTCTTCCAATTTTTTTTGTTTGTCCTTTTTTCAATTTCTTTATTGATTTTTTCCACTTTTTTGTTTGTCTTTTCCTGAATTATATTTTTCATTTTTTTCTTGAAATGCCTTTAGCATCTTCATGATGCTATTCTTAAGTTTGCTCTCTTCTGCTTCTGCTACATTGTGATATTCAGGTCCTGCTGTTGGAGGAGGCCTTGGTTCTGGTGATGCTGTATTGTTCTTTGTGTTGTATTATGTACTTCTGCTTTGATGTCTGTCCTTCTCCTCTAATAGGTATAAGAGGTGCCTGTGTCTGAGCGAGTTGCTGTTGGTCCCCTCTGTGCTTGTTGTGTCTGTTTCACATGGGGCCCTTCTGAGTCTAACCTTAGCTCTTGGTAAACTTGGAACAGGTAGATTCTGTGTCTTAGGGAGCTGCTCTTGGGTTGACCCAAGCTAGTTGATTCTGTGACTCATGGATCCATTCTTGGTCTTATCAGGGCTCTTAGTTTAGTCAGAGCCAATAGATTCTGTCTTTTAGGAAGCCTATCTTGGTCCAATGAGAGGTGGCAGATACTACTTCTCAGAAAGTCACTCTTGGTCTAATGAGGGCTGGCAAATTCCCTGTTTCCTGAGGTTACTCTTGGTCCAATGACAGCTCTTTGACTAATGAGAGCGTTCTCCCTAAGCCCGATGAGAGCTGGGGGTTGGTTTCTAAGCCCCAGGAAGTGGCTAGGTTCTTGGGCAGATGGGTATGAGGGCAGAATGTTAGATTGCAGGGTCTTCTGATGGGTCTTGGTGAATTGGGAGCTTTCCCACAGGAGCCCTGCCTGCTGGCTGTTAAACGCCCTTCACTAATCCTATGTAACACAAAATTGTGAGAGGGGCACTAGCACATTTGAAGTTTGTTGCCTTTATTTTTCTTATGCCAGACAGTTAGGGTTGGAGACTCTGGTGCTCAGTTGGATGAATTAAATGTAATGGGTTTTTGGGCACCAAAGTAGATGGGACCAGGCGGCAGTACTGAATTGCCAAAGGCAAAGTGATTGTACATATTGTATGGGGCAGTATAGCCAAAGCAATGTTCATAACTGCCTGAACCATAATCATCAGCAAAGGAAAGGTGAATTTTAAGGTGGCATGATTGTTCTGTACCTTTGGTGCTGGCTAATCCATCATGGTATTTCCAGACATGATATACGTAAGAAGCTACTAAATGGCTATTTAATCTATAGAAGTAAAAAGAAATGTCTCAAATAAATGAAAGAAAGGCTCTGCCTAGGGAGCCTAAATTTTATAATATACCATCCTGAAACTGAAAAGGAAAAGTATAGATGTTAGAGTTGTCTTGTGTGCCATCTAACTTAAGAATCACTCTGAGTTAAATAAGATATGCCAGTTAAATGCTGTTGTCCTAGATTTTGTCTGTGAGATGAGACTTTCTTGTGAAAAGGCTGAGCATCTTTCTCTATTAAACCCCTGATTTCTTCTTCTGATTATCTCCCCAGATGCCAAGCACACATTGACTTAGGAACTTTGAATGGATAAGATTTTGACCTATTGAGGTAAAAATGTTCCATTTCTTGAAGCATTGTAGAAGGGAAGGAAAAGTTGTCTACCTCTTGTCCACCTGCTTTATCAATGCCTGGTCATATAGATAATCTTGTGTATAATTCTAGGCAGGAAAGTCATAAGGAAGAGATGCACTTTGTGTTCAGACAGTTGTCACCATAATTAACAGCCAGTTTCCTGCTTCTAATACATTTTGGAGTTCTGATTTATAGAGAAGCAAATGCCTTTGTACATGGGAAATGTTAGTGAATTGTCTGATGCTAATTAATCTCAGAGAGAAGATGGCCCTGGAAATGGGAGTTGACATTCCCATTTCAGGTCCAAGCATGTCTGTCTCAAAATGTCCTGCAAAGTTCATAGCATGACACTGTGACAAGGAAATGGAGAACTATAAACAGTGTAAGAGCCTAAACACTATGACCCCTAAAGACAGCTAAGGGATAACTTATTGCAAATAAAAACATAAAATCATTCATCATTAATAAAAGGTCATGGGATGATTATCTGTGGAGAAGGCTTAGAAGGCCTTCAACCTAGAAGTTTCTCAGTCAATAAATACAGAAGCCTAATTTTAATTAGAATTATTTGTTGTTACTTTCTCCAGGAGGTTATTAGCATAGATTGAAGGAGGTTTTGCTATGTATCTGCCACATCTCTATTTTTGCTGCTCATACTCATTCAAAACCAAGAATAAAGTTAATGTACATCTTCCACTGTACAAACTGTAAAACAAACGGAAAAGATACCAGAAATGAGACCCTGAGGAATCTAATTGTGAAGAGTGATGGGGGTGAAAATACGACAAGTCTAACTGTCTATTCAGCTCCTTTATGGGTCTCAGAGAGGAAAAGTGTAATGTAAAAGCAGATACAGATTGATGATCTCGAGAGTGGATAAAAGGCCTCTTGGTGAAATGCCTACCTGTGTTAATCTTGAGTTACTTACTAGGGAAGGGTGGAGGTCGTGATCCCATTCAACAGTGCCAACAAGCAAAAAGAAAGAGTATAGTAAAAAGGCATGTTTCCTAAATAAATGTAGTGAATCCCATGATAAATACAGTTTGCAAGTAAAGAGACACTTCAACACAAAAAAAAGAAACCACATTCTTGTGTGGAGACACTTAAGTATTCATATCTCTGAAAGGTAGAGCAGGATGTTTTAGCCTTGGCACTGCTGGGAGTGTGGGATGCTCTCTTGGAGAAAGAAGGCAATGCTGTTCACTGAGTATGCTAGTGCCATCTGTCTTCTGTCTCTATTAGAAGGCAGTAGCCATCTCCTATTTCCCCAGTCATGAATAAATGCCACAAATGCCCAGGCATTTCCAGTGTGCTCTGATGGTTCATGTGGTGGGTAGCATAGGACCATTCTAATCTATCAGCCATCCTTCAGGACTTTAAAAATCCTGGTTTTCTTCCTGGGAACATTAGTCCCTATTCTTTATCAGGTCAGCTTTCTGAGTGTGTGTTATATGTGTGAATACTTTCTTCAATGGATCTATATCAGTGGTTCTCAACATGTGGTTTGTGGGCCCCTTTTCTGGGTTGAATGATTTTCCAAAGCCATTGCAAAGCACAGATATTTACATTTTGATTAATAACAATAGAAAATTGCAGTTACGAAGTAGTAATGAAAATAACTTTATAGTAGGGGGTCACTGCAACATGGGGAAGTGTATTAGAGGGTCACAGCATTAGGGTGTTTGAGAACAACTGATCTTCCATCTCCATCACCACCACCCACCATATCACATACCTGATTCATTTCTCTGACAAAATACATAACATGAGCAAGTAAAGGAAGGAAAGTTCATACTGGCTCTTAATTTGTGGAAATACACATCATGACTGAGAGATCATTGGGGCAAGAGTCCCAAGTTGCATGCTTCATTGCATTAGTAGTTAGGGAGCAGGGAGAGTAGTTAGAGCACTGTAGATGTTCACCTAGCTCTCTCCTTGTTATGTAGCCAGGAACCTCAGTCCAAGGAATGATGCTACTCTATTTCAGATGGTTCATCTCAGTCCAATTAACCTCATCCACCTCTTTGAGACATTACCATAGGCTTCTGTATTTCTTGATTTTAGATCCTGTCCTCTCAACATTCAATATTAACAATTCCTGATCCTCTTCTTGACAATTTATAGTCCAAACATCATTTTTTTCTTTTAATGTGTGTGTGTGTGTGTGTGTGTGTGTGTGTGTGTGTGTGTGTGTGTATGTGTGTGTGTATGGTTGTTCAGGAAACTTTTTTCCATGGCTTATGGTGATGTTATAGGGGACTTGGTAAGCAGTACCCTTCTAGGAGTATATGAATTTCATTAATTTGAGTGGACAAATTATGTATGTGCTGGAAATTTAACCCACACAGGACAGAGAGTGGAGTGACAGGTGAAGATGGTAGAGTTACAACTATAGATCTGTGACAAGGAATTTTAAACTGGAAGCCCCTGGGATTGAAAGTAACAGAGAAATGAGTGTTCCTGACAGAAAGTAACTATTATAAACTCAATATAGCCAGACTCAACTGAGCACAGAAGCAAGATCAGATATCAGGAACTGTTTTGGTTATAAGCAATGTGTGTCTGATGACAGGTTGTGGAATCATAGAATTAAAAGACTTTTAATCATGTATGTGATTATATTTAGGCTAGGATAAGTAAGGTGGATGATTTATGAAAAATATGGGTGGCATCATTCCATGAGCTATGGACTCAGACTGTGTAAAAAGCAGACATCTAGAAGATCAGAAACATTTATAGCTCTCTTGTAGGAGCCCATTTTCATGTTCCTCATGGCTTTACCCAGCAGCTCCATATAGAGGATGATTAGGGCCATGGGCCAGAATGCAGGTGTCTGAAATAGTCTACATTTGGCTGTACAGGGGGGGGGAGGTCTTTGCTCCACCCCTTGGCGTTTCTATAAATACCTTGGGGCAGAGATGGTTGGGGCCAGTGGAAAAGGTTCCAGGCCCTCTCGAGGCTATCCTTTATTTTCTGTTTATCTCCACAATATAATTCCTTCTATATTATATTTCCCGCTGCTCACAATCAAATCTCTGGGGAGCTGTGGGGTAAATGCCCACAGAATGGCACCATGAACAGGGACTAAAGAAAAAAAGGGAAAAAAGGAACTAAAGACAAAAAAATGGGAACTAAAGACAAATGAGCAGGGACTAAAGACAAAGTAATAGCAACTAAAGATAAAGGAAAATAATAGTTTTATTACAGAGTTTTTGGCGAAAGTTTGAGTCAGTGGAAAGTGGCATGCCATTGTTATGGCATATATACATTTGAGGGGCAGGTGTTTTATACTTGAGAGAAAAGTAAAACAAACTAGAAGGATGTCTGATGCTGCAGTGCTAAATTTTCTTCTGTCAAAATTTTCTATCTTCTATCCCTTTCTGAATTTCTATTTGTGAAAAATAAGTATAAGATATAGTGTAGTAATATAGTGTAGGAAAAACTTAGAAGTGTAAGATTGTGTAGAAAAAATAAGTAAGGCAACTAGCCAGAAAAACTTCAATTTTCTACCTTTGGGGGCTATGAATGCAAACTGGGAAAAAATTTCTTTGAGCTTTATGGATAGTAAAAAAGGTCTTCTTTGAGCTTATGTGGAAGAAAAACTTTCCTATGGAAGCTTTTGGCCTAGGGACAGCTGAAATGCTAAGTCCAAGTGGCAGGAAAAAGTGATTTCTCCCTGAGGCAAAATTGTGGGTGTTAAAATCCAAAAAGTTTAAAGTTGGGAAGCTTTGGGAAAAGTTGGTCTTTCTCTCTTGGGAAGAAAAAAATCTTTCTCTTAAACTAAAAAGCTTTTCTTGGAAAATTTGGGGAAAAAAATCTTTCTAAAAAGTCTTAATCTTTTTTTTTCTCAAACTAAAAGCTCTCTTAAACTTAAAAACTAAAACCTTAAGCTTTCCCTAACGGACAGAAATTAGAATCACCTGAAGATATTAGTATGGGGATCACCTGTAACTAGCTCTAAGGGGAAACAACAAACTTAAGACAGCAAAACCACTCTAACTTCTCTTTCAAGCTTTAAAAATCCCCCCTGAAATGCAGGAGGTAGGGAAAAGTTCCTAAAAACCTCTTCTAACCTCTGTCCCTTCAAGCTAGTAAAAGACACTGGGCAAAAGTCCCCTGAGGGGAATGCTTGGGACAGTGAGGGTAATTGCTACAGAGAGCTCAAAAGGGCAGGAAACTTTACCTGAGAAAAGCAAAAAAGCCAAGCTTTTCAGTTACAGCCAAGCTGAGGCATCAAAGGTTTTGTTTCTGAGTGAGCATTTCAGAATGAAAAGGTGCTCCTAATTGTCCTAAGCAAAGATCCCCTGAAGCAAAGCAAACACTGTTAGCATTGTATCCTGCTTCTGACCAAAATCCCAGAGGCGACTGGCCAGTGTCTCTGAGTTGGAGTGCATTTCAGGAATGCTAGGTTTCCTGCAGTTGTAAACTTTCTGGACCACAGAGCTGAGGCAGGAAGGTGCAGGACCCAGGGGAAGATTGCGAATGAACAAATCTAAAGCCAGTGGGAACAGCACAGTGTTCTGCTTTTCGTACAAGTCCTGGGTTGATAGGTCCACAGCTACAAAAAGAAATCTGAGAAAAAGCTTTCCTATCAGAGAAAGGAACTTTCTGGGAAAACAGTAAAGCTGAACTGTGTCTGAAGCAGCTCTGCTACCGAGTCAGAACACTGTCTGGGGAAAGAGCCCAGCCAGGGCAGAACAGAACTATGCAGGAGTAAAGCTTTCTTTTCTATCAGAGAAAGTATCATTTTGAGAAAAGCTTTGTTTCAATTGACTCCTGGTGAGATGGAGTGTAGCCCTGAGGGGTGATTGCCTCTGGCATAAGCTCTGTCCTTGAGCACCCAGACAAACACAACCCACTGGGGGAACTGGGCCAGGTGAAGGCCTGATGAGGCAAAACACCTGTCCTAATAGGAGTTTAGAAAGGGCAAGAACCTCTCTTCTTAGATTTTCAGTCTGTATACAAACCACACAGACCCTGAAAACAGAAATGGACAAAAAGCCCCTACCTTCAGTAGCAGGGAAAGTCACCACTGTGGCATTGGGGAATGTTTCTGGGGTAGAGGGGATAAATTGAGACCCAACTGGGGACTGTCTGGGAGAAAGACTCTGAAGAAACAGAGAAGGGACATAATCCTTCCCAGAAAATGCATGACCTGAAAAAGCTGCTAGAATTTGAGGCAGATTCAAGGGAAGAAAAAAAGCCCCTACCTCCAAAGGCAGCTAGCAGATGAACAGAGCAGCTTGAGATATCTGAAGTTCTGCATCTGGGGGGAAAGGAACAAGCAAGATGAGAATAAAATCAGTGAGAGAAAAATCTCTTCTAAGGAGCTGTAGAAAAGCTCTGCTGTAAAATGTTTTTGTTTTTCACTGACTGGCTAAGGCAAACACAAGACCCGAGGAAGGTTACTATCAGGAATGCCAGTCTTAATGCACACTAACAAGGCAGGTGCAGTTCTGATAGGGGCTAGTGTCAAATGAAGCAGACGCCTGTTGAAGCCAGCTCAGAGAGAGCAGAAATCTCCTGATGTCCCATAATTGAAAACTTAAAAAGCTTGGTTCAAATCTCTTGTTGCAAAAGCAAAACTTCTAAATAACCCCAGTAAAAGAGAACCAGTTGACTTCTGGACCCCAAAAGAACTATGAGAAATGGAGTCCATAAGCTAGCTCTTAACAGTGAGCTGATGAAGAGAAATGAATTCTGGGAAATACAGTATTTGAGCTAAAGATGGTGGCGATACTGTCCAAAAACTCCTTTTTCAGCTCAGAATGAAGTTTCTTCTCAAAGCAGTGCTAGAAAGCTTAATCTTACCTCTTGAACTCAGATCAGATAAAAAAGCTACCTATAAGAGCAAACAATCCACTTTAAAATCCTTAAAACAAAGGAAAGCAGTTTATACACTGAACGGTGTCTTAGATATAAAGAAACTTATGTTGAAATTTAAAAAAGTTCTCTGCCTTTTGAACAAACTGCCTGCAATGAGCAATTCCTTTGCAAATCTAATAAGGAGAGAAGCAAACAGGCATTCAAAAAGAAATGACTACTTTATAGATGGAAAACAAACTTCAGAAAATCTAGCTGTCTTACAAAAGAGTTGCTTCACCTGAAAGTTCCTTATAGGAAATCAATGCTAAATATCACAGCTGCTAATAACATCAGGAGTTAAAGCTAATGAAGTGAAAATACTAAATCCTGAAAATGCTTTTTCTTAGAGTAAGCTAATGAAGGATATGTTTCATGAAAGAACATCTTTGTTCTTGACTCCTTTGAATAGTAAGAGTTTTGGTGAAAATATTGGAACTAACAAAAATCAAGTAAAAAGTTTTCAACAAATTCAAGACCCTATGCTTTGTGGGCCATATTAGAGCTCACTCCAATCTTCCTGGTCCTTTAGCTGAGGGTAACGCATTGGCTGAGCATTATCCCAAGTGGAAATGGCTCAATAGTCACATGTTCTTCATCAAAATAGTGAAAGCTTAAGAGAAAGTAATTCAATATTGCCAAACAAGCAGCTTGTCAAAGAGTTAAACAATGTGGGATATGTCGAAAATACTTTCCTGTCCCTCACTTAGGGGTAAACCCTCGAGATCTTCTTCCTAATCATCTGTGGCAAATGGATGTTACTCATATTGCAGAATTTGCCAAATTAAGATATGTACATGTGACCATTGACACTTATTCAGGATTTTTAATGGCTAGTGCACAACTTGGGGAAGATACAAAACATGCATTGCTTGAAGTGCTTTTCATATATGGGTATACCAAAAAGTATTAAAACTGATAATGGTTCTGGATATAGTAGTAAGGCATTTCAACAATTTTGTACCTAATGGGAAATCGTACATAAAACAGATATTCATTATAATCCCCAGGGACAAGGTATTATGGAAGTGGCTCATAGCAGTCTTAAAATACAACTTCAAAAAATAAAAATAGAAAAGGAAGACATTTACCTTTAATCATCACAAAATGCATTCAATCATGCTCTTTTTGTTCTGAACTTTTTGAATATGGATGTCTATGAACAGTCTGCCACAGATAGATTTTGGCACAGTGGTACCCATGTGACTCTTGCTCAAGTGAAATGGAAAGATCCCTGCTTGGGATTATGGAAGGGTGCTGATCCTGTTTGAATATGGGGCCAAGGATATGTTTGTATTTTTTCACAAGAGGAGAATGAAGCTCAGTGGTTACCAGAGCATCTGGTAAGGAGCGTGGAATTAAGGAAGGGTCAGCTCCAATGAGGTTCCTATAAAGGAACCAGAATGAAAGTGGCTTGACTAGTGTTTCTGAGGTTTTGTCACTGGTTAATGCAAACAGTGAGGAAATAGAGTTCAGAGCTGTGCTACTTTTGGCTTTACTAGCTCCTTTAGAAAAATACTTTATATCACCTAATAGCTGTGCAGTATTTTGCGAAGAGTTTTACAGCAGCTAAATATGGTAATTTCACCCTCAGTATGAAGTTTTTTCGATATAACAAACCAAAAGTACTGCTACAATAGAAACATTTGTCTGAATTGAAGCACTTAGGGGAGATATTATGAATTCGGGTAAAGGGACAGCCTCTAGTTAAAAATTGTTTACTGCTGACAGTGCATCTCTGCCGGATCCAGAACGGCTGAGAGAACTCGGCAACTTTGGAGTGTGGCTTTGTCCTGGGAAGGTTACAGTCCCCTAGCAACAAGTATCACAACTCTATAATGACAACACTCACTAAATCCCAGTGTTGTATATAGCAAAGCTGACTATAAACTCTAAACTTGAGAAATGATGTATGTACTTCCTGTCTAGTTAAGAGAATCTTTCTAATAGAGATAGTGATGATAAGAATAAGAAGTAGAAAAAGATGAAAATAAGATATGTGAGTTTGTAGAAATTATTCTGTTTTGTTAGATTTGTGTTAAGAAATCTCTAGGTGTTTGCTAAGTTAAATATATGCTAATGCTACCATAAGTTTGTAAAATAGATCTATAGAGTTCATTTAAGAATATAAGCTTGCAAGAAATAGCTAAGGTAGTCTTAAGACATGTAGTAATTAGCTTGTAAGAAGTAAAGTTGCTAGTTGTAAATGTAAGTTTAAATAAGAAATAAGACAAAATGAATATAAGAAGTATATAAGAAGTAAATAAATATACTTGCTAAAGTAGTTCTATAGTTTCCTTAAGGAGTATAAATAAGTAGATGTTAATGTTATATGTGAGTTTGTAAAAATGTGTAAATGTTGAGTGTGAGTTTATGCTTAAGCACATGTTACATGTGAGTTTGTGAAAAAGTGTAAATGTTGATTGTGAATCTATGCTTAATGTATATGGTGAAAGAACCTGAGATATAGAAGTTAGTGTCATAGTAGACTGCAACGTAGGCAGTCGGAATGGTTTCAAAAGCTCCAGAAGCCACTAAGAAGCTAAGAATGGCTGACACCAGAAGGACAACAAGGCATTTGCAGCTGAGATCCGTGGAAAATCAATGCAACACAGAAAAACCTGAGCTATCAAAAACGGTGCAGTTTAGAATACTACTGTAACTAAAAAGATCTCTATCTGTGAGAACAAAAGTTGCAGAGATGCTTGTTTGAACTAAAATTGTTAACTGCAAAAAGTTTTGGTTGTAAAATGTCTCTTCATATCAGGAAGTGAAAGCCTGATACCAGAATTTACTTTTTAACTTTTTGAACTTAATGATGTAAAACTACAAAAAGATTTTTGTTATTATTTCTTCATATTTGGAAGGCTAGTACCAGAATTTATAATTTGAATTTTGGGACTTAAGAAATGAAATGAACAATAGAGATTTCATTGCAATGGGACAATTTTGAGTTTACTTATAGTAATGACCTAGGAACTGTTTTCTGGAATTGGGTTAAAAATGGAGCTGTTTAAATGAAGAAATTTATTGTTTCTACCTTGACTCAAGATGCAGTTTTGTGTATGCATATATGTTGGTGATTTATGTATTGTTCTGTGTCAAAAATGCAATTGTTTTCTGGGACATTTTATGTAAAAATGGAATTACTTATGGAACTGGTTTTGTGTTACAAATGGAGCTGTTTAAATGGAAAAGTTTGGGTTTTCTAACTAGACTTGAGATTTTGTTTGAAAAATTATAAAGAAAAGGGAGAGATAATATTCCTTAGTCTAATTAATTAATTAATTAATTAATGGCTTTTCGAGACAGGGTTTCTCTGCATAGCTTTGCACCTTTCCTGGAGCTCACTTGGTAGCCCAGGCTGGCCTCGAACTCACAAAGATCTGCCTGGCTCTGCCTCCCGAGTGCTGGGATTAAAGGCGTGTGCCACCACCGCCCAGCTCTCCTTAGTCTATTTAATTTAAATTGTTGTTTGAGTGGATTAATGTCATGTTTTGTTAGTAAGAAATGCAAGTGGGGTATACTAAGAGACTACTTTTGAAGTGTAAAGAGTTTTATTAAGAAACTGCTATTGGATGTTTTGCTAAGTTTTCAAAGTGTTAATGGTTATATTGAAAATACTGCTTTTCAATATGGGTTTGTAGGAATTATATGAGTTTAGGTTCTTCTAACTAGGTTTGAGATTGTTTAAAAAATTTTAAAGAAAAGGAGGAATCATGAGTGAATTAAGTATGAATTTTTGTTTGTATGTTTAATCTATTGATATTAATGCACCCTGTTTTTGTGAAGTTAAGGAAATATTTAAGTTTGATGTGACTACATCAGAAGTTTTTCCTATGTTCTGTTAGCAAGAAAATTCAAATGGTTCTGTTAAGACTTAAAGTTCTAAGACTGAGAAAATTGTAACTATATATAGCACCATTTATGTTAATTCAAATGGTTCTGTTAAGAGTTTGCTTTGAGTTGTAAGATTGGGAGAATTGTGACTATGTATAGCAATATTTATGTTAACCTGTTAATGGTAATGATGAAGCTGAGGGATTCTTTAAGTTTGCAATTGCATTAAGTTTTTGGTTTAGAAAGGGCTTGAGGCAGCTAAGACTACTGTAGTCACCTTGGACCTAATTCAAAAGAGAAATGCCATCTTTATCATCCTCTACTCACATACTGGGAAGTGTAACAGCTATGGAGACTGCTGTAAGCTATGAATGAGTTATTTTTTAAATATTAAGAAAGGGGGACCTGTGGGAGCCCATTTTCAGGTTCATTGTGGCTTTACCCAGCAGGTCTGGATAGAGGATGATCAGGACCACGGGCCTGAGTGCAGGTGTCTGAGATGGTCTACACTTAGCTGTGCTGGAGGGAGGTCTTTTGCTCCACCACTTGGCATCTCTATAAATACCCTGGGGCAGAGACAGTCAGGGCCTATTGGAAAAGGTTCCAGGCCCTCTCGAGGCTATCCTTTATTTTCTATCTGTTTATCTCCACAATATAAATCATTCTGTCTAATATTTCCTGCTGCTCACTCTCAAGAAAACTCCGGGGAGCTGTAGGATTGGGGGGTAAATGCCCCACACTCTCTGCTCCCTGGTGACAGGCACAAGGTGACCTGAAGCCTCATACTTCCTACACCATACACCCTCTGCTATTACAGTACCCTCAGCTGTGAAAAAATAATATTCAAATATCCACTCTTTCCTTTCTTTCATCATGTCAGATATTTGTCACAACAAGAAGACAGGTAAGTAATGTAGAAAAGTGGTCCTTGGGATAGAATTGTTCAAGTTAATGTTATAAACCTAACCATGAACTTATTAAACTTTTGGAATCAGTACTTGGGGAAAATGGAAATATTTGGACCTATACCTTAGAAATGCACTCAGATGTTCTAAAAAAAGAGTTTAATTGGCCATTCCACAGGGAATGTGCAATTCTAGAAGGATGTGGAGAGGTGGGAGCTGCTCATGAGTATTTAAAGAGGATCAAGGACTGTAAGGTGAAAGGGGCCAGTGGTCATTCATGTTCTCTGCTGGCACAGAGCTGGCTGCATTGTACCTGTGTCCTGAAAACCTGAATATGGCTGAACTTAAATGTGTAGAATAATTTGTCTTATGGAGGACATTACAATGTAGGATCACCTTCAGGTTGTGGCACAGGAAATGATCAGGACTCTCACACAGGTTTATAATAGAAAAATAGGAGAAATTGGGTCTAAAAATATAAGATGTCATCAGTGTTTTTGATCTTAGCCATTCTGACAGATGTAAGATGTTATCTCAGAGTTGTTTTGATTTGCATTTCCTTGATTACCAAGGATGTTGAACAATTCTTTAATATTCTTTTGTGTTAGAGTAGAATGTTCTGTAGATATCTATTAAGTCCTTTAAGTCATAGCATCTATTTGATCCCTTATTTCTCTGTTAAGTTTCTGTCTGGCAGTCCTGATCATTGGTGATAGCAGGGTGCTGATGTCTCTCACTACTAGTGTGTGGGGTTGGATGTGTGATTTAAGCTATGTAGTACTTACTTAATGCATATTATCAAAAATAAATTCCTCTTTTAAATGATGTTGAGTATATACATTAACCTCTCTCTGTTATTTCCTTATTTACAAAGTGGGAAAAATGATCATATGGGTATCCTTTGAGAGTCAGTAATATCAGATGCATGAATACTCATGAAGTGTTTAATTAGGTTCTAATTAAGCCAAGGACAGGGGCTGAATGGAATTTTCCTTCTCTTGCATTCTGTAGGGCTGGGTTAGTGAGTAGGTAGTGTTTAAATCTGGTTTTGTCTAGGAATGCCTTGTTCAGTCCATCTGTGGTGATTGAAAGTTTTGCTGGGTGTATTAGTGTAGGCTGGGATCCCTGCTCTCTTAGTGTCTGCATTGCATCTGTTCAGGTCCTTCTGCCTTTCAAAGTTTCCATTGACAAATCAGGTATTATTCTGATGGTTTTGCCTTAATAAGTCACTTGGCCTTCTTCCTCTGCTGCTCTTAATGTTCTTTCTTTATTCTGTATGTTTAGTTGTTTAATTATTATGTGGTGAGGAGACTCTTTTAGTGGGGGGGTCTACTCTGTTTGGTGTTCTGTAGGATTCTTGTATCTTGTTAGGTATTGCCTTCTTTAAGTTGGGAAAGTTTTCCTCAATCAGGTTATTGAATATATATTCTGTGCCTTACAGTTGGTATTCTTCTCCTTCTTCTATCCCTATTATTCTTAGGTTTGACCTTTTCATGGTATCCCAGATTTCCTGGACATTTTGTGTAGCTAGAGTTTTCCTGCCTTACCCACAGTCAGGACAAATCTTTGTCAACTGCTAGTCCCACAGCCGCTCAGACTCAACCAAGTAAACACAGAAACTTACAGACCATCCCACTGCACTTCCCCTTTTTTTCTTTTTTTTTAAAGAGGAAGGTTTTAACTTTTACACATCTCCAAAGCCAGCTTGGTATATTTGGGAATTTGGGCGTAGCTTCTCTTACTACTTCCTGGTGGAGGGGGGCACAGTATCTTATGGGGACAAAAAGAAAATTTTAGGATTATGGAGTAGTCAATGAGGGTGTATTGTCTGAGCCAGTTGCCTTGAAATGGTTTTGGATGTTGGATCATCTGGGACATGGTGTTGCTGGAGACATTTCAGGGGTCTTGGCTGGTCAAACCTGATGTATCTTAATCTGGAACAAATCCATAGCCTCTGACTTTCTGTGGAAACAAAAGCAGAGCCTCCTTTCCAAAGCAACATATCCTTAGATCCAAATTTTGAAGGCAAGGTACCTTTAAAATACACATTTTGGCTGGGCGGTGGTGGCACACGCCTTTAATCCCAGCACTCGGGAGGCAGAGCCAGGTGGATCTCTGTGAGTTCGAGGCCAGCCTGGGCTACCAAGTGAGCTCCAGGAAAGGCGCAAAGCTACGCAGAGAAACCCTGTCTTGAAAAACAAAAACAAAAAAAAAAAAAACTATATACATTTTGGCATAACTCAACAGCTTTTGCAATCAAATGTTTTTCTTCAGTTATGAATATCAAAAAGAACATAATCCAGATTCTCTGTGTGGTAGCCATCTTTACGTGGCTTATTTTTTTATATTACCTTGAGCCTATTGCTTTAAACTGCAGCCTTCTAAGCCTGAAAGTGTGCTGTGGCAGCTTCCCAACATGGCAGTGGTATGTTTTCTGCCAGCTCTGGGAGCCACTAATTCTCAGAAATAATGGTTCTATGCTTCTTATCAAAGCAGCGTGTAGCCCAGAAACCTATTTTTTTGTTTTGTACTAGCAAAGGCTAAATCCACCACACAGCTTAATGCGCCACTTGCAGAGGCCTCATTCCCGCCATACTGCAGGTCAAGCATGCATATCAGGAACCTGTCATAGTAGCTCAAACCGGCAGGCTGCCTCTAACTTGAGAGAGACAGCTAGGAACTGTTTTTAGCTCCGTTTTAGAATCTTTTTACTCAGGTTTTAGGTGGAAACACTTGCCAACACATTGGGCACCATTTGTAGCTAGAGTTTTCCTGCCTTGCCCACAGTCAGGACAAATCTTTGTCACCCTGCCTGTCCCACAGCCACTCAAACCCAACCAAGTAAACACAAAGACTTATATTGCTTACAAACTGTATGGCCGTGGCAGGCTTCTTGCTAACTGTTCTTATAGCTTAAATTAATCCATTTCCATAAATCTATACCTTGCCACATGGCTCTTGGCTTACCGGCATCTTCATATGCTGCTTGTCATGGTGGCGGCTGGCAGTGACTCCCTCCACCTTCCTGTTCTTTCTTTTCTCCTCTCTGTTAGTCCCACCTATACTTCCTGCCTAGCCACTGGCCAATCAGTGTTTTATTTATTGACCAGTCAGAGCAATTTGACATACAGACCATCCCACAGCACATTTTGTGTTATGACTTTCTTGTCTTTGGTATTTCCTTTGACTGATGAATCTATTTCCACTTGTATCCTCTACACATATTTTGTGTGAGCAAACATCTTCTTTCACAGAAAATGTACACTCTGTATTGTAACTTTGAACTTACTTTGCACCTTTTCTCAGTTCCAATCTTAGGATGAAAAGGAGAAAAATCACACACTGAGGGGTAATAGTGGATCATTTAACAGAAAGGAAAGAGGTGAGTCACTTACTCACTAGGCATGTGGATAACATCACTGCTAAATGTGCATGCAGAAGGTTGAAAGGCTCTACACATTGGATCTCCTTGCTAAAAAACATTCCTAACAGCTACCCCCTGCTCTAAAGTCTCTGTAGAATGTGCTTCCTGACTGAGTGAAGGCAGTAGCTGTTCTACTAGTGAAGTTTCATCAGCAAGATGAGTTCACAATTCATGGTGGCTTGGGTAACACTCAAGTATCTATTATAAACTCAATATACCCAGACTCAACTGAGCACAGAAGCAAGATCAGATGTCAGGAACTGATGTGTGGCTGATGACAGGATGTAGAATCATAAAACAAAAAGACTTCTAAACATGTATGTGAGAATATTTAGGCTAGGGTAATTGAGGTGGATGATTTTTGATAAATATGGGTGGCATTATTCCATGAGCAGTAGACTCAGACTGTATAAAAAGCAGACATCTAGAAGATCAGAAACATTCATAGCTGTCCACTCCCTGGTGACAGGCACAGAGTGACTGGAAGCCTCATACTTCCTATACCATACACCCTCTGCTGTTACAGTACCCTCAAACTGTGAGAAAATAATGTTCAAATATCCACTCTTTCCTTTCTTTCATCATGTCAGATATTTGTCACAACAAGAAGACAGGTAAGTAATGTAGAAAAGTGGTCCTTGGGATAGAATTGTTCAAGTTAATGTTATAAACCTAACCATGAACTTATTAAACTTTTGGAATCAGTACTTGGGGAAAATGGAAATATTTGGACCTATGCCTTGGAAATGCACTCAAATGTTCTACAAAAGAGTTTAATTGGCCATTCCATGGGGAATGTGCAATTCTAGAAGGATGTGGAGAGGTGGGAGCTGCTCATGAGTATTCAAAGAGGAACAAGGACTGTAAGGTGAAAGGGGCCAGTGGTCATTCATGTTCTCTGCTGGCACAGAGCTGGCTGCATTGTACCTGTGTCCTGAAAACCTGAATATGGCTGAACTTAAATGTGTAGAATAATTTGCCTTGTGGAGGACATTACAATGCAGGTTTACCTTCAGGTTGTGGCACAGGAAATGATCAGGACTCTTACACAGGTTTATAATAGAAAAATAGAAGTAATTGGGTCTAAAATATGTCATCAGTGTTTTTGATCTTAGCCATTCTGACAGATTTAAGATGTTATCTCAGAGTGATTTTGAATTTACATTTCCTTGATTACCAAGAATGTTGAACAATTCTTTAATATTCTTTTGTGTTAGAGTGGAATGTTCTGTAGATATCTATTAAGTCCATTAAGTCATAGCATCTTTTAGATCCCTCATATCTCTGTTAAGATTCTGTCTGGCAGTTCCTTCCATTGGTGTTAGCAGGGTGTTGATGTCTCTCACTACTAATGTGTGGGGTTTAATGTGTGATTTAAGTTTTAGTAGTGTTTCTTGCACATATGTGTGTGCTTTTGTATTCGGTGCATAAATGTTCAGAATTGAGACTTTATCTTGGTGGATTTTTTCTGTGATGAATATGTAATATCTTTCTCGACCTCTTTTTATTGATTTTAGTTTAAAGTCTATTTTGTTAAATGTTAGGATAGCTACACTGGTTTTCTTCATAAGTCCATTTGGTTGGAAGTTCTTTTCCCAATCGTTTGCTCTGAGGTAATGTCTGTCTTTGAAGTTGAGTTGTGTTTCTTGTCTGCAACAAAAGGTTCGATCAATTTCTATACCCATTCTGTTAGCTTGTGTCTTTTTATAGGCAAATTGAGTCCATTGATATTAAAGGATATTAATGACAGGTGATTGTTAATTCCTGTTATCTTTTGGTAGTAGAGTATGTATTTCCCTTCTTTGGGATTTTCTGCCATGGGGTTGTCTTTTGCTTCTGTTTTTGTGGGTGCATCCAACTTCCTTAGGTTGGAGTTTCCCTTCTAGTACTTTCTGTGTGGCTGGATTTGTGGACACGTACTTTTTAAATCTGGTTTTGTCTTGGAATATTTTGTGCACTCCAACTATGGTGACTTAAAGTTTTGCTAGGTATAGTAGTCTGGCCTGACATCTGCAGTCTTTCAATGTCTGCTTTGCATCTGTCCAGGCTTTTAGAGTTTCCATTGAGAAGTTGGGTGTTATTCTGATGGGTCTGCCTTTGTAAGTCACTTGGACTTTTTCCTTTGCTGCTCTTAATATTATTTCTTTATTCCATGTGTTTAGTTGTTTGATTTTTATGTGGCCAGGGGATTTTGGGGGAGTCTACTCTATTTTGTGTTTTATAAGCTTTTTGTATACTCATAAGTATTCCCTTCTTTTCATTGGGAAAATTTTCTTTTTGATAAAAATAAACCCGGGAGTCAGGTATTGGGGTAAATTCTGAAAGATCAGAGAAACAGAACCAGCCACAGCTAACCTCACTTTGCCAATTACCAACATTTCAGCTGACCCTGTTTCCTTATACTGAATGCCTCTGAGTCCTCATCTGAATGGATCTCAAAAGCCTAAAATCTTAACCAACTCTAGCTGCTGTTTTTCACACCTAATATACCTTTCTGCTTCCTGCCATCACTTATTCGGATTAAAGACATGTGTTACCATGCCTGGTTGTTTCCAGTGTGACTTTGAACTCACAGAGATCTGGATGATTCTCTGCCTTCAAAATGCTAAGATTAAAGGGGTTTGTGTGCCACCACTTTCTGGCCTTTATGTCTATCTAGTAACTATGGTGCTTATGCTGGAGGGTTAATTTCTTTGGAGTTCAAATGCAAAGCTGGCATGTGATCTCTGTGTTATGAGACAAAGGAATATGAGGAGGAAACTGGAGAATTAAGTTCAGGGATGCATTATTAGGAAAACCTGTTGTGTAATGTGTGATATGCTCGACTTATTCTAGTTCTTGGAGTGTGTACATAGCCCAGGTTTGTTGTGGAGTATTTGTTAATTATGCAAATGTGTTTTGCATTTTTAACTATGTAAAGATACGTTGGATTTGTTTAACTATGTAAAGATGTGTTGCATTTGTTTATGTTGCAGAATATATCTTTAAGTATGTAAAGACATGTTTCATTTGTTTAATTATGTAAACACGTGTTTCTGTTTTACCTGGCTGGTTTAAGGCACCTGGTAATTCTAATTAAAAGCAGAATGAACAATAGTCATGGAGGAGGTTTAGGTAGAACTTTGGGGCAGGGAGAGTAAGTAGGAGGAGAAATTTAGGCTCAGAAAATGGAGAAAGAAAAGAAGGCAGGGAGATGTCAGAGCCCAGCCAGACAGATATGGAGGGAGCAGAAAAGTAGGACATACAGAATGAAAGAAAGGGGGGAAAAGTCCCAAGTCAAAACATAGATGAATAGAGACAGGTTACATCAAGTGGAACAAGCCTAAGCCATGGCCCATCATTCATAATTAATTGGTCTCAGTGTCTCTATTTGGGAGCTGGTTGGTAGTGCAAAGAAAATTCTAATTATATAGGTGTGATTCCAGGATATTTCATGTGAGAAAGCTGTTGCAGAAGTTACATGTCTGAGTGAGGGCTGAGATGCACTTAATGGCCCATGCATATTAGTGTCAGGGAAGTGCCACAAGTCAAGGCCAATCTTCAATTTATGCATCTACATATGAAAAATGCAAATGTGAGATTATCAGTAATGGTTCTGATGAGTAAATCCAGTGAAAGTGCTGTGTGACTGGAGTCAGGTGTGGAAGGGTGGTCATGAAACTACCAGGTCTGTGGAACTCATCATACAAAGCTTGAAGATGATATGTCCATTAGAAACAGTCCTGGAAGAATAATAGTGGCATAGGCAAACTGAGGATTGGGGTAACTAAACTGTGAAAGCATGTGCAGGAGCTATATGATGGATCTTATGCCTAGAATTATGTGCCTGATTGGTTAGCAGAAGTGATTCAAGGAAGATCTCAAGGAAAAGATAGTGAGCAGTCTGCATCCCAAGATAGCTTTGGGGAGCAGCAATGACACAGGTAGATGTAGTTCAGGTGGAATTCAGCACAGTTTGGCAGTGGAGGATCTGTGTGACAAGATCTAGGCAGGCAGAATAGGGGAGGCTCTTGTAGGAAGAGTTTGGGGAGCTCAACCTGAAAAGATAATTGTGAGCTATGCATCTTATGCTACTCAGTTTAAAGTGGATATGCCATAAGTGCACTTGATTCTGGGGAGGAGGTTGCTTACCAGAGAAAGTCAGAGGAGAAACGTTTCAGTCCATTAGTGAGTGAACTTAGGTCAGCAGTCAACGTATTAACCTAGAGCAAGAATGGATGTAGAGAACATGGAGAAATTCTACTAACTTGCTTGTTCCCTGAGGGCAACTCAGCATCCTTTCTTCTACAACCCAGCATACCTTATTCAAGTGGGGCACTGTAGCATGAATTGCTGAATGGCCTTCCCCAGAGCCAGGTATTGGGGTAAAAAGTGAAACATCAGAGAGCAAGCCAGTTATATTTTACCTCTAGGAAATCCTCAGCCAAGGAGAGAGGTACACCCTGTATATTCATGCATATATACCTTTCTGTGTCCTGCCATCTTACTTCCTTTCTTTGCCCAGCTACATCACTTCCTCTTTACAAAAAGCTCTAGCACTTCTTATAATACTTTCCCTCCACATTAAAATAACTGTAGGAGAATGCTTAGAGGTTGAAATAACCAAAATGCAACCAAGCTTTGAATCCACATGATCCACATGTGCACCCTGTATTTTCTTTTCCAACAAAAATAATTCTCTGTCAGCTTCAGCTGAAAATTCTCTTGAACTATTCAAATCCTTGTCACCCTCTAAGGTTTTGAACAAATTACTCAATACAGCATTTTTTACCCCAATATCAGTACATAGACTTGAAATGTCTCTGAATAATCATTGAAAATCATTGAGTCATAATCAATATCTACTATTTTGCACCTTTTCAGGCCTAATCGTTGTAGACATATTTTATATCCTAAATAATTAATAGAATCTCCTCTTCATATCCTTTTAGGAGAAATTTGTAATCCCCAAGCATGCAAAATTTTCTTTACTTCTTCAAACATTCTTTCTAAAGTATTTGCATTTGAGTCAGCTTGTAAAATATCATCCATATAATGATAAATTATCGATTTTGGAAATTGTTTACATAATATTTCCAATGGCTGTCATACAAAATATTGGCACAGGGTTAGGTTATTTAACATTCCCTATGGGAGGACCCTCCATTGATATCTCTTCACTGGCTGAGAATTATTATAAGTAGGCCCAAAGAAGGCAAATCTTTCTCTGCCTTTTTCTTATGTAGGTATTGATAAGGTCTTTTAAATTGGTAACTGTAAGAGGCCTTCCTTTAGGTAACAGAGTAGGCAAAGAATCTCAGATTGTAGAGAGCCTATTGGCTGAATTACTTTGTTAATTGCGCTAAGTCTGTTACCATTCTCCATTTACCAGATTTATTTTTTTAATAACAATACAGGCGAATTCCAAGGGCTGATTGATTCTTCAATATGCTGAGCATTTCACTGCTCTTGTACCAGCTCTTCTAAAGCCTGGAGTTTCTTTGTTGTTAAAGACCATTGCTGAACCCATACATACTTGTCTGTTATCCATTTTAAAGGTAGGGCTGTTGGTGTCTTTGAAAGATCATCAGTTGTTGTGTCCTGTTCTTGTATATTCTGGATTGTTAATGACTGTTCTTTATAATACCTTCTAATATTTTTTTTTCAGAAACATATGTCAGTTCATGGTTTGTTTCTGAGGTGGGAGGAATGTTAATCTGGGTATTCCATTGTGGTAATAAATCATGGACCCATAATTTCATAGCTACATTAGCTACATATGGCTTTAATTTTCCTCTCTGCCCTTCTGGCCCTATACATTTGACATATCTTGTGCTCTGTTTCACTTGTGATAATGTTCCAGTCCCTAACAGCTGAACATTTACCTCCTGGGAAGACCAATTTGGATGCCAAGATTCTGGTGCAATTATTGTTACATCTGCACCTGTGTCTACAAGACCTTCAATGAGAATGACATTTATTCATATTTTTAATTTTGGTCTTTGTTCATTTATAGAAGTTTGCCAAAAAATTTGCCTTTTGGTTTCTCCTGAAATTTTTGTTCTCTATGTTATAGCTGTTCTATCTCCATGAGTAGTGTGGTTTCTTACAATAGGCATTTGGTTATTTAATTGCTCTTGGAATGGGTTTCTTCTAAGATAGCAAGAAAGGACTGAACTTAATTTATCACGTGGGCCTGCAAGAGGCCCTTCAGGGAGTTTTCCAATGGTAAAGGCAAAGGATTACCTTGTTTGTCCCTTGTTGATCTACATTCACTTTCTGTCTGTAGTTACCTCCAGACATCTATGGTTAACTAGTGCTGGTATTGAAGGCATGTGCCACCACATCTGACTCTGTTCTCAGTAAGGTCTTGAAGTCACAGCGATCCAGATGAATCTCTGCCTCCCAAATGCTAGGATTAAAGACATGTGCTACCATTGCCTGGCCTCTATGTTTAACATAGTTGCTGGCTTTTCCCTCTGATCCCTATGCAATCTTTATTTGTTAGGGCTCAAATAAAATATCACCACAGGGCACCCCTTTCAAGGCCTGTACATTCAAAGCCCAATAATTAATCAAGAATATGCTCCATAATTTTTTCTGTAGACAATTTTATGAAGACATTTTCTCAATCGAGATTCCCTCTACTCAGAAGACTGTAGATTGTGTCAAACTAACAAAAAAATAACCATCACAGTAAGGGGACACACTTCTTCGATGAGTCTAGATTGTGTTAAGTTAACAAAAACCAAAATAACCCAAAGAGCCAGGTCCATATCAATTTGGACAAAGAACTTGGCATCATGGTCCACATGGTACTGAATTTAGAGAAAGGGAAGCTCTAATATTGTAGGGTAATATAATTTTGAATGATATTTTGAGATAATATGTGTCAGAGCTAATGTTTCTGCAATGGGGTCCATAAAGGCTCTTGAATGAAGGTATAAAGGAAATGCCCAGGCTCCAGTGGGTACCCAGGAAGATGGGGATGCCAGAAATATGAGGTACCTGTCATGGAAAGATGCATATATGTAACAGACATCTCAAGGAAGAAATGGTACAACCAGCAGTGACAGAAGGCCATGGCTCATTGAAGCCCAAATGCCTACCTCATGTTACTAGATGAGAATCATACAGCTGCTGGATTCAGGGCTTACCCTCATGGGTTTAGGTCTTTTTCTGTCACCTGTTCCCTTAATTTGTCCTCTTTCTTCCCTTTTATATCAGTAATATTTACTCTGTATTTTTATGTTAGTAGTATATGAGTCAATTTATGATTGATCAAGGTCTTACAGTTGAAAAACTCCCTGAGTGACAAAAGAGACTTTGAACTACTGAACAATCTTGTGACTGTTAAAGAGTATGGATAATTATAGACCTGACATAAATTTCTTTTTCACTATTTAATGACATTCATTTTATGGGAACAAAGGATTTATAGTAGCATGTTTTGTCTTAGTGGGATTGATCAGTAGTTAATATGTTACTCATACCAAATTAATATGAGTTTGAATGCATTGATTCAGAATGTAAAACAAAAAAAGCAAGTTTGGAAAAACTGTCCTCTGATCTGTATACCACTTTTTGATCACAGTACACTAAATAGGCCTAGCCATTTGTGATTTTTCACAAACATAAAGATAGGAGAAGCCCACTGCCCATTGTATAGCAGGGCCTTCCTCCTCCATGAAAACAGCACATACTGTCTAGAGATCCAAAAGTATGAATTCCAGCTCTGCTCTCATTAGACATAAGCACCTCCCTATGATGCATCGGCTTTTATGTATTTAGCTGTCAGCTTCCTTATAAAAAGATTTCACCTGGTATTGGTTATGTTCATTTTTGCAAAACACATTTCACAAGTACGTTTGCCTCCTACTGCTGGTTGGCAATATATGAACACATGATCATCACCTTCACAGTTTAGGATGTGAAAATATTTAAGAAAGGAACATGTTAGACTGATAAAGCAGGAAATAATTTCGAAAGACCCAGAGAAACAAACTCTTGGTTTATGTAGAACAAGTTGATAGCTACACAAGTTTGACTGAATTTTGGCACCAGAGAGCTGTTATGAATTTGGGTATAAAGAGACAGCCTCTAGTGAGAAATCATCAGTGGTTGAGGATCTCTGCTGGTTCCAGAATGGCTGAGAGAGCTTGGTGGCAGGAAAGGTGACTTTGGGGAGTAGTGTGTATTCCAAAAATGTTACAGTTCTCTAGCAACAAATGGTACAGCTCTGTAGCAACAGAACTCACTAAATCCCAGCATTGAAAGTGTCATAGACAAATCTCGTTTCAAACTTTCAAGATCGTTCAGAATGACTAACTTTAAATAAGACAAGAAATATATTTGCTAAGGTAGTATATTTACTAAGGTAGTCCTATAGAATGTGAGTAAGACTTAGGTAAGATTTACTTAGGGTTTGTAGAGTAGTTCTGTAGAATGTAAGTTTGTTATGTAGGCTTGAATAAGACTTGGATATATATATATATTTTAAGGGGAAGAAAACATGGCATAAATTACAAAGTTTAGCTGCCAGAGCAAGGTATATTCCTGTGTAAAAAAAGCATTTAGGTGCAGTTTGAACACTTGGTAAAGACTTATGTGTTAACCCGAGTAGATCTTTATAACCTTAGTAAAAGATGGCTGCCAGCCACATGGCTTCCCATGAGGTCACCAGCCAAGATGGAGGAAGCCACGTGGTTGCTGTTTAGAGCATGTTTTTTTTTTTAAATAATAATTACTTGCACATATACATACAGTTGGATCCAAGTTTTTATATATATATATATATATATATATATATATATATATATATATATACAGTTAAAGCTTGTTTACATTTTTAAGTCACATACCAGTATATATATATGTATATATATATACATATATATATGCAGTTTGCAGAATCATTAACCATTTTTAAGATGAAAACCAACCAGAATTAAATCTAGTATTTGCAAGTATAAGAAATCATAACGAACAGTTTATATTATATTTTTTGACCTTTTATAACCTTTTATGTGCCCTCAGTCCATTTCTTTGATCCTTTAGACATTTATTCTATACAAATTTAGCTTTTTTTCTTTAGAAAAAAACAGAAACTCTTTTTTTTGGTTTTTTTTTTCAAGACAGGGTTTCTCTGTGTAGCTTTGCGCCTTTCCTGGGACTCACTTGGTAGCCCAGGCTAAAGGCATGCGCCACCACCACCCGGCAAAAACAGAAACTCTTACCAAAGTCTTTTTTGTGATTTTCTTTAGTAATCCAGAATATATTGTAAAGTTGCAATATTTTAAACAAGAACAGAAATACATGCATATATCATAACAAGAATAACTCTAAATTTGCATCAGCAATGTACCATAAACAAGAAACTGTTGGTTAAACTTATAACATAGCCATGGTAGCTTATCAATCATAGGTAGTGACATTCCATTCTTGGAGCCAGACCTTGATCAGGTTTTAGCCCCAGGGCAGTTCTTGGGAGCCCCACACAATAGCATGGAAGAGAAAGAGGACAGCTCTGTCCCATATCCACATGGGAGCCCAGCCAGAACATGCCAGCAATATCTGGGCCCCATAGTGCTCACAGCCTACCTTAGCACACAGCCATGCCTAGTTCCCATGCAGCCTCTGGGCCAATCTGGTTGCCTCTATTATACAGCTTTCTGAGCGAGCTGGGCGCCCCCCCAACCCAAACCCGCTGCATCTAGGCCCTGTGATGTTCACAGGCCGCCTCACCCTCTCAGTGACACCCTGGGTCTCTGAAGTAGCAGCGGTGGTTTAAGTCTAGGGGTGAGAAAGTCGACAATGAAAACCAACAAAGAGAGAAAACAACAAAGCCACAATCAAAACAAGATACAAAAAGACACCAACAATTTCCGGGACAAAGTATAAGTCGGCACTCCCTCCTGGGGCGGGGGAGAGATACCCAAACCAAATGGTCACCTCTGAGGTGGCCTCAAATGGCTCGGGACCAGAGGGTCCCTTGCCCAGATGGCTCAGGACCAGGGGGTCCTCGCCCAAATCAGGGAAGGAGGCATCCCTCTTCCCCTCTCAGGATCACTGTCCGGACACGTCTGTCCCAGTGAGAGCCTGCAAAAGTACAAATCGGTGCCTGCAAAAGTACAAATCGGTCGACCAGTACAAAAGTAAAGTAACAAGAGAGAGACATATACAGGACAGACATAAGACAGAGAGAGCTCTTACCGATCGGTGCAGATGGACCTCTGGAGCACTTAGGGGTCCCGGCGGGGGGGGGTGTCTCTGGGGATCCTGGACGAGCCCCCAAATGTTGTGCCCAGATTGTAACCCCCAGAGAGACCACCAAGGACGAGCATACCAGAATGCAAAAGCAAGGTTTATCTGTTACAAATCATGACAGGGAATGGAACTCAAGCCATCTCAAGTGAGGCAGGGAAGAGTTACTCTTTCATGGGGAAGTTAGTTTTTATAGGCAAAACCCATAAAATTTCTTAGAGGGGAGGGGGTTAGTACGAGTCCATCCTTGATTGGTCCAGTTTTTCCCAGGCCTGGACTTTATCTTATTCTAGCTTATCTGTTTGCCCTGTCAGGAGGAGTTTTACAACTCCTCTCCGGGGTCTGGTCATGTTATCTCTGGAGAGGGGCATCTTGTGGTTAATTGGTTACCATCAGACATCCTGACTCTGTTCTTTTGAGTTTCTGGGGCTGGTGCCATCATTTCTGGGGACTTGAAACTGGCCTGGGTCTATCTATATTGAGATATCTTTGTCTAAGGCCCCCTTTTTGAGACAATAGAGTGAGGGTCTTGTTGTGCCTAGATCACATCCCCAAAGCAGCCACTGGTGACTTTAGGTACAGAATGCAAAAGTAAGGTGTTTTCTAAGTTTACAAGCCTCCAGGGAGGCTCTTCCAAATCTCTCACTCACAGCAGGGAGGTTGGAAGGAGTGCTCCCCTTTCTTTGTGAGGCTAGTTCTTAAAGGCACAGACCATATAATTTATTTTAACCTGCCTCCCTTTTTAGTCTTTTGGGCGAATATCCTGACTGTGTTTTCCAAAGTCCCTGTAGCAGATACAGGCACCTGGGGAAAAGGGGTCTAAGTTCTTATCTACACTTAGGAATCCTGGTTTAAGCTTCTCTTTGTCTGTAGGGGATAGAGTGGGGGGTTTTCCTGAGGTATCACAGGTAAGGTTTATAAAGCAGTCTTATAGAATGTAGGTTTAAATTGGTCATAAATTTAGTCAAAAATATAGGTTTAGAATATTTAGGCTTTAGGTCTAAGGATATGATGAAGGTTTAGTAGAGGGATATGAATCCATTGGAAGACTGCAGTGATGGCAATTCCAGAAACCACCAATAATGGCAAGAAGCAGCTCCAGAAACTGCTAACTTCAAAAAGTAGCAGCAGAAAGTAATGTCCACTGCTGAAATCTGTGAAGCGTCATCACTTTCCCAACAGCAGACACCAAGAGCCAGCAAAAACAGAGCCAGCACTGTTATGCCCAGATTGTGACCCCCCAAAGAGACCACCGAAGACCTTGGATGTCCAGAATGCAACAGCAAGGTTTATTCTGTAGATACAAGTCTAGACAGGGACTCATTCCTACACCCAATACAGTGAGGCAGGGAGGAGTGTCTCTTTCTTGGGGAAGTTAGTTTTTATAGTCAAAACCCATAAAATTTCTTAGAGGGGAGGGGGTTAGTACAGGTCCATCCTTGATTGGTCAAGTTTTTCCCAGGCCTGGACTTTATCTTATTTTATCTTATCTGTTTGCCCTGTCAGGAGTTTTACAACTCATCTCTGGGGTCTGGTCTTGTTATCTCTGGAGAGGGGCATCTCGTGGTTAATTGGTTACCATCAGACATCCTGACTCTGTTCTTTTGTTCCTGGGGCTGGCGCCATCATTTCTGGGGACTTGAAACTGGACTGGCCTAGATCACAGTCCCCAAAGCCGCCACTGGAGACTTTTAGGTACAGAATGCAAAAGTAAGGTGTTTTCTAAGTTTACAAGTCTCCAGGGAGGCTCTTCCAAACCTCTCACTCACAGCAGGGAGGTTGGAAGGAGTGCTCCCCTTTCTTTGTGAGGCTAGTTCTTAAAGGCACAGACCATATAATTTATTTTAACCCGCCTCCCTTTTTAGTCTTTTGGTCGAATATCCTGACTGTTTTCCAAAGTCCCTGTAGCAGATACAGGCACCTGGGGAAAAGGGGTCTAAGTTCTTATCTACACTTAGGAATCCTGGTTTAAGCTTCTCTTTGTCTGTAGGGGATAGAGTGGGGGGTTTTACTGAGGTATCACAGCACTAGCAGCGAGGGTCCGCAGGCTTTTGGCTGTGAAGCTAAGCTACAAGACAGGTGAACAGCAAGCAACAGTATGGAAAGCCATGCAGAGATGGCACTCTGTGAGAAAAGTGAACAGTAAGGTTCTTCAACCTTTGAGATGGTACACCATGAGAAAGGCAAAACGGCAGGCAGCATTTCAGAAAGCCCAGCAGTGATGCCATGCCGAGGGAAAAATGAACAGCGAGCAGAGCAGTGGTGAACAGCAGAGACTGCAGAGTTCAGACTGCTTCCTGCGGCCGAGAGCAGAATGGTGTCAGTGCAGGACAAGCAGCTAAGACTCGCTGGAAAGCAGTAAGCTATGGAGGTGAGAACAGTACTCCAGGTTGAACAGTCAGCCTGAGGCACTGCAGGAACTGACAGACTCCATGAGCTCCCAGCAGGGGGATGTGACTGCATTCATGGAGTTGCCTGAGGCTACATTAATCATACAATAGGACAGTGTACAGAGAATTTTGGGACTCGGTTTGCTGAGCATTTGGACTGTCAATGATGTAGGTAATTGGGTTTTCCTGCCAAAGCCAGGGTTGCTATGGGAAGACCACAGTTTCAGCTCATGGCAGCTGAAGGAGCCTTGAGCCCCTATGGTTATGAGATGAAGCTCTCTAGCCTGGTCCTGGAGTGGCCCAGTTACAAAAGGCTACAGACTGCAAAGCACAGCAGTAGATGAAAGCGGTGGTTTCAGAGAGACTTGCTTGAACTGAAAAGTTTTGGTTGTGGGACCTGTGTTTGGACCTGTTTGCTTCAGAGTCATTACAACTCTGACAGCTCTACACAGACTTAAGGGCAGCTGACAAGTCAGGCCCTGACTATGAAATGCTCAGAGTAACTTTTAGGAATGGTACCAGGACTCTTTCTCAACTTTTTGAAATTAAGAGATGAAATGCACAGTAATGACTTCATTACAATGAGACAGTTTGAATTTACTTATGCATATAGACTGTGTCAATGGTGATGATGGAGCTGTTTATGTAAAAATGGTACTACTTATAGAGAAATTTAGGTTTTCTCCTTTTTGTTTTTTTGTTTTGTTTTTTTCAAGACAGGATTTCTCTGTGTAGCTTTTCAACTTTCCTGGAACTCACTCTGTAGCCCAGGCTGGCCTCCAACTCACAAAGATCCCCCTGCCTCTGACTCCCAAGTGCTGGGATTAAAAGTGTACACCACCACTGCACAGCAAAATTTAGGTTTTCTAACTAGGCTTGAGATTTATTTTAAAATATAAAGAAAAGGAAGAATTAATATTCCTCAGTATATTTAATTTAAAGAGTATTTTCATGTTACTTGAGTGAAATAACGTTATGTTTTATATAGCTCTATTAAGAAATTGTTCTTGAATGTAGATTTGTAAGTTCATAGGAAGGTTGAGAGTAGGAATTATAATTTTGTATAGTTCTATTCATGTTAGAATTATTATGTTAGGTTTGATGCAGTTGCATCAAGATTATTTTTCTTTTAAAATATAAAGAAGAGGGCCTTGTTGTCGCCCACTAGGTTTCCTAGTGGCTGTGTCCAGCGGGATTGCATAAGACGTTGATTGGACCACAGTTGTGGGTACCAGACCTGTGACTGTAACTAGCAAGGAGGAGGTCTTTTGCTCCACCCCTTGGCATTGTTATAAACAGACCTTTGGAATAAAGTTCTAGGCCCATTTGGATAAGGATCCAGCCTCACCCAAGTCTATGCTGTGTTTTCTCTCTGTTCTCTCTTCCCTTTTTATTTATAACTAAGTCTCTTATCCCCCATTCCTCAAGAGTTCCTGGGGTAAACAAGTGTGGGGGCTGGTCTCCTACATTCTTGAAGAAGTTACTTAATCTAAGTCTCAAATTCCTCATCTGCAAAGTATGTACTGCCTCGACCTCATAGAATTTGGAAAGGGCTATACATCCCAATGCATACCAACTGTTAGGCCTGGATCTTCTGCATTCTCCTAAGTGTTCCAAGATTGTTTGTAGTGTTTATTCCTGCTGATGTAGAAAAAGGTAGTAAATAAAAAGTGGAGCAAATCAATGATGGCAGCTATTTTAGTAACTGGTACTGATTTGCCCATATTTATTTGTCCAAAAAAAAAGCTAAATATAATTAGAAAATAGTATAATATGTATAATATCTTTCTTTGAGGCGGGTAAGGCCAAAGCCCTGGGCCATGCCTTAAGCAAACAATGAGCTGTGACATGCACAACAAGCACTCTGGCCAGAGGAAACCTGACCCATAAGCTCCAAACTGAAAAATGATGTGCAATTCAGGGCCAACCAAGAAACACCACGGCATCTAGAAGCAAAAGCCAGCCAATAGCCCCACATATATACTCCAGGCTTTTGTTTAATACATGAGCTTGTTTACAATCTCCTGGAGCTGAGCCATTGCCTCCACATCTTCTCGCCCCCTACCCCCTGGTATCAAGGCTAACAAGACCCTAGCTGAAGCATCAGCAACTTTCTGGCCCCCAACATGGATGGACCCCTACCTGGGCCTTCCCCTTTGGGTCCTTTTTAACTTCTTTTGGGTCATCTTTTTTATTTATTGCTGGCCGGCTTGCTGTCCAGATCCCTCACTCAACTCAGCATACTATTTGCCCCTTTCTGCTGTTTTCAGTGAGTTGACCCCCTCTATGTTTCATGTTTTCCTCCCCCCAGCGGTGAGTATTGGGGCCTTTTTCTATATATTTTCATTCTTTTTCCACATTTGTTTTGTCTGTAAAGCACACTCTGTTTACTGTCGAACTGCCCAGCTTCTGAAACTCACGGACAGGCTTTTGATTCTCCAGTCTGTAAATCCCCCAACCCTTCCTCAGGGCTTCCAGAACATTTGCTGGGTAGATTATTGACTTCAAAGTTTGTTTGTCTGTCCTTGCCTATTGTTCCTTTGTTTTGACAACATTCCCTTCTGCTGCCAGGGATCCCCAACTCAGAGCCCTTAAAGCTTTACTTCTTTTTTTTTATTTAAATGTAATCTTATTTATTTTTTTTTTTTTTTTGTTTGTTTGTTTTTCGAGAAAGGGTTTCTCTGTGTAGGTTTGTGCCTTTCCTGGAACTCACTTGGTAGCCCAGGCTGGCCTTGAACTCACAGAGATCCGCCTGGCTCTGCCTCCCGAGTGCTGGGATTAAAGGCATGGGCCACCACCGCCCGGCAAAGCTTTACTTCTGACTAGGGACATTAGGGTCAAAACTTCCCATCTGGAAAAATTTTGGAATGAGGCTTTCATTATGGCACCCTGGATATCTACTGAAAACATCTGGGACCCATCATTATGGAAGATGTTTTTTTTTTTTTTAAAAAAAAAAAAAAAAAACTAGAAAACAGGAAGGGAAATCCCCCCATGTGGCCTTTGTCCCAACACTTTTGGGAATCATAGCAAGTATAAAATCAGGCACTACAGAGGAGGTCCTTGTTATGCGCAGATTGTGACCCCACCAAAGAGACCACCAAAGACCTTGGATGTCCAGAATGCAACAGCAAGGTTTATTCTGTAGATACTAGTCTAGACAGGAACTCATTCTTACACCCAATACAGTGAGGCAGGGAGGAGTTGCTCTTTCTTTGTGAGGCTAGCTTTTTAAAGGCAAATACCACAAACCCTTCAGGGTGGTTGGGGGGGTTGGGGGTTTTGCACGGGTGCAACTCGAATTGGATTATTTTTATCTCTGTTCTCTTTTAATTGGGTGAGGGTATGTAACCTTTGAATTTACTGGTTGGTGGTTACAATAATCACTTTGGGGGCAGTCCAGCACATTTCCCAGGCTTTGTCCTTGACCTGCAATGGGGGCTGGCTGGCCTAGCATGTACTGACTGTGGGGACTGGCTCAGTGGTCTAGGCTCTGTCCTTGACTCATGCACATAACTCTAAGTTGGTGAGGGGTCCCAGACAGTAAACATCTGGCTGAACTTTGAGCAGTCAGAGTACATGCAGAAAGGGAGCTACTGCAAGGACTATGTCTTTTGTTCACGGCCCTCCCAGAGACTGCTTGCTCAGTCTCAGGAAACTGAAATTGAGGCCTGATCTCTGAGAGAAGACAGAGTAGCCTGTTATGACATCTGCTTGGTCCTTTCAGTCCTCTGGTCCTATAATGACCATTGTGCAGAACAAAAATTCTCCTCACTTTCCCTTACCTCTCCAGTGCCTTATGTAAGCATATCTCCAATGGGGAAGAGAACACTCTATAGCCACATCTACCTCCCCCCAAGAAACCAATCAAGAAATCTGTCCTTAAGGACAATAAACCACGATGTACTGTTTATCCCTGGTGAGACATACAGGATATCCACTAAACCTCTGCTCCCTATTGCCCCTCAGGAATAACTGAGACCACCATACATGGCACTCCCCGGCTTAAATTCTCTGGTTATCACCCAACCAATCTTTTTGCATTTCTGGTTAACATTCGTGCCAATGCAGTGGTTCAGCCATGGATTCCTATTCCTCTAGCCGATCTTTCAATGAGTCAGGCCCTGAATCCCCCTATTTTGAGCAAGTAGTGTGACAATGGGCAATGCACCTTCAAACCTATTATGGCTGGTATTATTTGATGAAAGCAGTGTTTGAGCCTGCCACAGCCCTGCCATAGGGAGGCCTATGATGATCAAGCTAGAGCGCAGGCATGCTTCAATATTTAATATAATATTGCTATTTCCCTAAACATGCTGACCAGCTGGGGCCAATATGTTAATCCTGTAACTCAAGCCCAAACTGGCCTGCATGCCTATATTCAGCACGTCTCTATTGGAGAAATTATTTTGGCCACTCCACGTAGTTAAAAGGATATTTATTTAATAGCGTAACTCACAAATTAAGTAATGGGTAGGTCGCAGGGTCTGGGGAAGGTGTAACGCAATCCAGCAGTGTTCTCCGGAGCTCTGCACAGTCAATCTGCACCGGTCAGCGTCCCGGCACCGAGAGCACCCAGAGAGAGCACTGGCCCATCCAGCTCTCGGGTCCCCAGGCGCCTCCCCTCTCCCCGCCTCGTAGGCGTGACAGTTGCCAGAGTCTCAATGGGGGCTGGAACTTCCAGAACCAAGCTGGAATGGCTACCCACTACATCTCCCCCTTTTTGTCTAAATAAGAAGGTTCTAAACTAATACAAGACTATATACAAAGGAATGGTTATCAAATATTGTCCAGAAATAATGAGAGATAATGACCTAGATAAGATGTAACTACAACCAATGCAAACAATATCAAGCAAGAAACACATACTAAAATCCAGAGAAGTATAGAGCATAGGTAAACAGCATGTTATAAAGATCATTCAAAGGTGTCCTATCCTAAAGAACTGTAGGTGGGAGATGGCGGAAATGGCGGAGATGGCGGAAATCGGAGCTAGCACTCTCCTGCCTCTTTCCCTGGTCTGGGGCTAAGCTAGGGAATTGAGATCGGACTAGCTGCTCCCTTTTTTGGGAATGGAACCGTGTAGGTATTCCCTGGTTATATGGAACTTTGCAGGCGGGTTTAGGTACCTGCCAGCTAGGGAGGAGATGGCGGGAGCTGCCCAGGCCTTTGGAGTTGGCCCCACGTTGGGCGCCAGATATTGGAGAAATTATTTTGGCCACTCCACGTAGTTAAAAGGATATTTATTTAATGGCATAACTCACAAATTAAGTAATGGGTAGGTCGCAGGGTCTGGGGAAGGTGTAACGCAGTCCAGCGGTGTTCTCCGGAGCTCTGCACAGTCAATCTCCACCAGTCAGCGTCCCGGCACCAAGAGCGCCCAGAGAGAGCACTGGCCCATCCAGCTCTAGGGTCCCCAGGCGCCTCCCCTTGCCCTGCCTCGTAGGCGTGACAGTTGCCAGAGTCTCAATGGGGGCTGGAACTTCCAGAACCAAGCTGGAATGGCTACCCACTACACGTCTCTGAACTTGCATCTAAAGCCTTGAAATCCTGCATTCCTTGGGATTCAACGGTCTACTTTTGTGATCTTATACAGTACCCTGTAGAATTGTTTACTGATTTCTTAGCACAAGTAAATGAGGCAGTGGAGAAATGGGTGGATCCTGGCCCAACCAGGGAGATGCTCATTAAGCAATTTACTTTAATGACCCTACCCACAATGTAGTTGTGGCAGTGTGTAATGAGGACATTCATAAATGGGGGATCACTACTACTCACAATCTCAAACCTCAAGAAAGGCCCATAGTAGCCCTTAATGCTTCTCTCAACACACTATTAGTTTACAAAGATAATGATCATGGGCCTTCCTCTCCCAACCCACCTGACCATTATTGCTGGAGCTGTGGTCAACCAGGCCACTATTGTACATACTGTCCTAAGCTCGATCCAAGACCAAATGCCCCAAATGCCAAAAGTGTTTTCATTGGGCATGTGATTGTAGAAGCTTTCCCTGGCTGCCTTTAAACTTAAAGAGTGTCTACCATCAGCTCAGCAAATAAGAGGGGACCCCCTAAACCAAAGATTTTCTGGACCCTTCCTATATTTCCTCATTCTCCCATGATGACTATTTACCTGGATGGTAGACTCACCAAGGGACTAGTGGACTTTGGGGCAGAAGCCACTGTAATATCTTTTAATGATGCCCGGACCTTCCCACATTGGAAACTTAAAGATGGCCCAAACATTACCAGGTTGGGAGCAGATAAGACATCCAAAACAACCTGTCAACCAGTTCACTGGAAGAGCCTCGATGGCAATCAGAGGCAATTGTACCCTATTATAGCTGAAACAACTCGAACTCTTTGGATTTGCAATCTATTGTAGGAAATGAGGCTATGGTTACCACAGATGATAAGGCTTTTTATGAGGATATAGTAACTCTTGACATGACATGTCAATCTGTTGGAAATTCTAACCTTGACTCTTAATTCTAAGGGCCACTGCCCCCTCACAGATATATATATAGTCTAAGGCCAATACTATTAAATTGGACATTGCAGAAGTGTGTGTAGGTGGACCAGTGGCCTATATGGAACCTAAATTATCAGCATTAAGAGAGTTAGTTGAAGAGCAATTGTCACTGGGCCATATTGAGTCTTCCTGCAGTAGATTTAACACCACCATTTTTGTAATTAAGGAAAAGTTGGGAAAATTTTACCTTCTGCAAAACTTAAGACAAATCAATTCACAATGAAAAAGATGGGCTGCCCTCAGGCAGGGCTACTGCACCCAGGTGTTATTCCATCAGGGCGGCATATTCTTGTAATAGATGTTAAAGATTTTTTTCTCAATACCTCTGATTCCAGAGGACATAGAGCACTTTACTTTCACTGTCTGGGAGCCCAATGTTTAAAAACCTGTTCTCTGCTACCACTGGAATGTATTACCACAGGATATGATAACCAGTCCAGTCATCTGCCAGTTGTATCTTCAATGGGCCTTTGCTAGGTTCCCCAGGTAGGGATTAATGATCTACTATATGAATAATATCCTCTTGGCTCACCCTAGCAGACAGAGACTTCAGGAGTTATTGCCCTTGGTCCTTGAGGACTTAGGAGCTCTATGCCTCATGGTGGCCCTGGAAAACATGCAATGGCTACCCCCATTTGACTTCTTGGGTTGCCAAATTGGCGAAGTCATCCAACCCCTCAATGCCTCTATAACAATATGACAGTCCCACGCCCTTACAGTCCTCCAGATACTCTGTGGCACTATTAATTGACTCAAACAATTTCTCCCAATTCCCAATGAAGACATTAGACAACTCTTTTCCCTTCCTGAGGGCCATTCCTCCTCCTTTCCAGGGATCTCTTAAAGAGGGATAGTGAACTTTCTACAACACCTCTCTGAGGAAACATGATCCAAATGTTTGCCTGATAGCCCTAGTCCTTTGGACTAAGAATGGCATAAGGAAGGTCTAGGGCAATCAGGCTCCCTAATCTGGATACATTTATCACATTCTGAACTATTCCATATCACCTCGAAGTTTGATATTACCTTTGAGATAGGCATTAAAGCAAGAGCAACTGCTAGGGGAATCATGGGCTGCAAAACAGACAAGATTGTCCTCCCCTTCTTTCTCCAAAATATTCATCCCTTATGTGCAGACTCTCTTTCCTTCCAAAAAATGAGGACAGGTTTTCCAGGGACCTTGGATAACTACTTTCCCCAAGATGAACTTTTGTCAGCCTTGCCACTCCTTAAATTAACTTTAATCTCATTTGCTAATCCCTCAAATGTCCCTCTTCCTCAAGTGGCTATAGCCTTTACAGATGCCAATAGAATGAACTTTGGCCTAATAATCCCAATGCCCTATAGCAAAGAAATAACACATATGCAACTCAAACCAGGCTCTGTCCAAATGTGAAAACTTCTGACCATTCTTAAAGTACTTGAGTTGAGCCAGTCAGTGCCCATAAAATTTTTTTCAGACAGCCAATATGTGACCCGAGCATACAAGCTGTTGTCCTTTCATAAACTAAAAACTCATAGAGATCCCATCTCCATGACCATAAAATCAATGCAAGACATGCTAGCGAATAGGAGGCATCCCTTGTATATAGCCCATATCCTACCTAATTTGGGGCTGCCATGAATGTTTGCTTCAGGCAAAAGTAGGGTTGACAAGTTCATCATGACAGTAAACCTGGCCTTATTAGAACAAGCCAGATTACTCCATCAACATTTTCACTTGTCTCCTCATACCCTGCTGTTACCTGATTTGCCTGTAGCACAATGCAAACATCTTGCCTGGACTTGCACAACTTGTGCCCCCCTAGGACCCCTAGGACCACTAAATAGAGGGGGAGTTAACTCCAGGGGCTTAATGCTCAATGTGTTCTGGCAAATGGATATTACCCCCACCCCCTGTTCATCAACTTAAAATGTATACATGTAATAGTGGATACATACTCCTCATTTACCTTTGCCCTAGCACAGACTGGGTAAAAGGCCTCCTAGGCAATCAAGGTAGTAAAAACTTCTATGATGGTCATGGGAGTGCCTTGGAGCATAAAAACAGATAATGACCCAGGATATACCTCTCAACAGTTTAAGGATTTCCTTAGGGAATGTAAAATAGAGCACAGGACGGATATTCCATATAACCCCCAAAGACAAGCAATTGTTGAAAGAACAAACTGCTCACTAAAGGATGATTTATAAAAAAATACCCAAGGAATTGAAGAGGGATTCACACTTGGCTCTGGAGGAAGCTCTGTTTAAGAAGAACTTCTTGTCGATTGATGACAATGGACTTAGCCCAGCCTATAAGCATTGGACCACTCTCCCCAGAGAAATATCACTCCTTCTAGTCAGATGGAGAGACCCTATATTTCATCTCTGGAGATCTCCTGCCCGCTTATTAACACATGGGTGAGAAAATGCTTGCATGTTTCCACAGGGTCAAGCTAAGCCAATATGGGTGCCAATCAGAGACATACAGCCTGCTACAGATCAAGAAAATCTCAAGGAGAACTTCTCCCTTTGCTGACACTCCTGCTACTGATCCTGCCAATGATTGTTCAGGCCAAAGACCTTTGGGCATTTGTCTGTTATGGTAACTGCCTCTTCTTTCCTAGGAATTTATACAACTAACAAAATCTAGGGCCTTCTTTATGCCTTGCTTCAAGGTTCTTTTAATTATTCCTTTGGATTCTTTGATTTAGCAGATATCCTTTGCTTTGATGCACACCATAGGGTAAATGCTTCTGGATGCATCCATTTCTCTTCTTACATTATAGCAGATTTTAAGGGACAAAAAAGGGTAATTGGAAAACAGACTGGATTTATGTGGGGCATTAAAATAACAGGCCCCATTATTGAGAAAAAAGGAAAGAACATTGCTGAAGGCATTTAGCAACCACTTGATTCCTTTTGTTGAAATGCAGGGGAATTAAATTTCACCAAGATTGAAATACCAACTAACTGGGATCATTGCCTATCTGATTTTATACCCTATGCCCTTTAACAGAAAGGCTAAAATGGGGATTTGGAGCCAGACACAAGAGGACTATGAGGCTTCACTATCTGTGAACTGTAGCACACCAAAAACTACTGATGATTGTAGATGAATTTCTAAACAGTCTTATTAAATAAGAAACACAGAGCCAAATACCGGGGTAATAGCTGAAGAGATCAGAGAAATAACAAAGAGCCACTGACTAACCTTAGCATACCACCACGCCGTAGCTTCCCAAGAGCTTCTTCCTGTCTAGCCTGCACTTTTATTGCCTTCCTGTTCTGCCTTCTCATTAGCTCTAAGCCCAGCCACATTACTTCCTCATCACTGCCTGTCTGTACAGACTCCAGGTCTCTATGGTAGGTACTGGGATTGCCCAGCTAGCTCAGTAGGGAGAGTATGAGACACTTAATCTCATGGTCATGGGTTCGAGCCCCATGTTGTATGCCAAATGTAGATGAATTTCTAAACAGTTTTATTAAATAAGAAACACAGAGCAAAATACAGGGGTAATAGCCAAAGAGATCAGAGAAATAGCAAAGAACCACTGACTAACCTTAGTTTGCCAACACTCAGTTAGCCTCCTGAGAGAGCTTCTTCCTGTCTAACCTGCACTTTTATTGCCTTCCTATTCCGCCTTCTCACTGGCTCTAAGCCCAGCCACATCACTTCCTCATCACTGCATGTCTATACAAACCTCCAGAACTCTATGGTAGGTACTGGGATTAAAGGTGAGTCACCACACATGGCTGTGTCCTTGACCACACAGAGAGTCTGCCTGCCATTTGGTCTGATAAGGACATGTGCTACCACCGCCTGATTTCTGATTATGGCTTGCTATGACCTCTGATCTCTAGGCAAACTTTACTTATTAACATTCAAATAAAATATCACTGCATTTCAGCACAAATAAAATATCGTTACATTTCCCCCTTTCATTCTAATAAAAAGAAAAAAGTTATAACTAATATAAGAAAAACTATATACAATAAGTAAAATAACTATATACAATATATACAAGCAATAAATACCTCAATAATGTCTAGTCCATTTGCACTTGACAAACTCAGAAAATATTCCATTATCTATCCTATTTTGGTAAGTAATGTACCTGTATCACTTTCTATCCTAACTTAATTACTAACAGAGAAGTATCTTGTAATGTCTTTCAAATTTATACACTTTACACCTCTTTAGTGAGTTTTCTGAAATTCTTAACAAGAAATACTATAACTACCTAATCTTCAAATAACTATAACTATAACTATCTATTCTTCAACTCCCTCAGAGACCCAAGAAGGAAATAATATTATTAAGTAAAACAGAAAGTGCAAACAAGCAGCTTCCAAAAAAATGTGAGTTATGGCAGAAACAGCCAGCTGCCTGGACAGTCACCCGAGGTTTCTCTGCAACATTGGGGTATCATCTTCCGCCTATAGGTTTAGTGTATCTGAAAGACTCATTAGTTAAGTAGGATGTACATAAAACCTACAGTTTGACCTCACATTATGTGAGAGTCATGATTCAGGATTTTAAATTCTGGAAATTGCTGATGTTTTTGGAATTCGGCTTTCCATTCTTCTTGGCTTGTGGGTGGCTTCATCAATTTTATTAAATGCCAGTCTACCATTGAGAGGTTAGACTCCATCATCCCAGTTACCCTTTCAAGGATAACTGTTTCAGTTTCTGTTCCACTGCACACCAGAAGCCATTGGTCCATTGCCTGTTCATCTGCCTTCGTAGAATGGGGCACTGTGCCTTTTCCAGATTGCAAAAGTCACTTCAGTGCTGGTGCCATATTGTCCTGTCCTCAGAGTACACATATTGCTAAAGCCACAACCACACTTGTCTTGGCAAGAATCTGTAGTCCTTTGTTTAGTGTCCTGTCTGTCCATTTTTGTCCTGTTTGTCAGCAGTCAATTTGAGAACACTTTGTCACCCAGTGGCTAACTTATGCCACAGTGAAAGTTAACTCCATATGCAGTTTCTTCAATGCCTGTATCTTCTCTGAAGTAGATTGGTGCTGCCAGGAGCTGACATGTTTCATATTCATAAAAAAGGAAAAAAATTATAAGTTATTAAAACATTTTAAATGCCATATTCTGTAGATTTTTGAAGGGTTTGAAGATGACCTGTCTATCTAATATATATCTCTGCTTAGCCTTGAAAATATACCTAATATGACCACAAGTTTGACTGTAAGGTCTAAATACTAACTTTCATTTCTTTATATTTTAGTAGTTGATAATAATGACATTCAAGGATTAGCAAATTGCATTATATTGTTAAATGAACTGTATAAGTATAATATCCTGAACAAGATTAGAAATATACATGCAGTATTTCTAAGAATATCAATCTCAATATATATAATTTGTATACAATATACAAAAATCCAATCCAATATAAAATATTTACAACTAGTAATTGTCTTTCAAAAGTAAGTTCAATAATCTTCCTTTTTATCTATATCATATCCATATCCTCTTTTTTCTTTTCAGAGTAGATTCAATAATCTACCCTCTATTCTATCACTTCTATATATCTTTTTTTCAAGCAAGAACCTTAAATCTAATCTCCTTTGCTTAGCCCATTTCCTAACAACTAACCACAACTTGTAACCAACCCTTCTAAACAATGAAAATTATCCCCAACCCAAAACCCACAGAAACACAAAACACCACTCGTCCCACACCACTTCTTTGGGAATGTGGTTGTCATAGTCTTAAAATTGCTTCCAGCTGTTTATGGGTAAAGGCATCTTTAGGGGATTCTGAAAAGAAAAGGTTTGGGTTAATTGTCAATTTCTAGGAAAGGGAGCTATATCATTTGTTGTCCAGTCTCTGCATAATGTCAAAGTTCAGGACTTACCTCAAGTCCTTGTTTGAGTAGTCTATGAAACTAGATCATCTCAGCTAGCCATCTCAAAATTGTTCTAAGCAGATTGTAGTCCAAAGCTGATTCGTGGATGATGTTTGTCAGCTTAGTGGTTTATTATTGTCCACATGGAATTGTTGTGGGGACCCATCATCTTTCTGGAGACTTCAAATTCCCTGTTAGGCATGGTCATGATTCCCTGCAGAAAACTGATATAGACTCAAACACAAAAACATGTATAGCCAGCTAATTGAAGCCTTTTCATTCTAGAATTAGTTATTACTCTATATGACCAGTAATATCATAACAAAAGTTTAAAATATATATTAATCTTATAAATTTTAATATAAAATACATTATCTTAAGAAAAGTTTAAAGAATCAAAATAGAATCAAAGAATTAAGATTAGTAGCAAAAGAATAGTCCCTAAATTTTTTGGTTTTCTTCTGTCCAATATCAGAAGATGGCTCTTTCTTCTGTCATGATACAGGGATTTTGCATTTTCCTTTTAACAACACACTTGTGTTTAGAGAAGGAGAGAGCCGTTCTCCAACTCCAAAGCCAGCTTTAATTTTTAATTAAACTGGGACTTCAAAAAGACCATTTATGTTAAGTGTCTATAAAGAAGAGCAGAAACAAACATTTAGGAAGACTTATGAAATTTTATAGATGATATAACAATAGGCCAATATAGTCTTTTTCTTGGGACATTTTTTTTCTAGATGATTTGTCCTTTTTCTTCAGATGTCTCATTTGTACCGTGTTCTTCAGATTCCTTGGCCTTCATTTTCCTAAAAGACAAAAACAAAAACCTTTCCCCATGCTTAATTTTGCGATGTTCTCTTTTGGCAAATTATATCTGATTAAATGAAAAGCATTTGTTACTGTTATGTTAGTTTAAATTGAATGGTCATGCTGGTTGATGAACTATCACCTCTTCTAATTAAGAGGTCTCTCTTGTTCAAATCAAACCTTTATCAGTTATGATGGTATCCACAGCTTATCTTCTCCTGTAGAAACAAAAGCAAAACCTCATAACCAATGTAACACATATCATGGTTTCCTTTCTGATGTCAGCACATCCTTAAAGTATATAGGCCAATTTAATTCTGTAGTTTTTTTCTATTATCCAATGTCTCTCTGCAGCTGTTTTTTCTTTCTCATTAGCACTGAGAAAATTCAAAGTTAATAGAGCATTATGTAATTTATTTCTAAGGGTTTTTGTTACCCTTCAGAGTTCTATTTGATCTTTCTATAACTGCTTGGCCTGTAGGATTATGTAGTATACATATAATATGCTTTATATTTTAATAAGCAAAAAACTGTTTCATTTTACCAGAGACATATGCTGGAGTATTGTTAATTTTAATTTGTACAGGTATACCCATGATGGCCATAATTTCTAGCAAATGAATCATTACAGATTCAGCTTTTTCAGAACTCAAAGCAGTTGCCCATTGAAATCCTGAATAAGTATCAATGGTATGTTGTATATATTTCAATTTTCCAAATTCTGCAAAGTGAAACACGTCCATCTGCCAGATTTCATTTCTCTGAGTACCCTTTGGGTAACATCCCACTGGTAGTGGAGTTTGACTGTAAAAGGAGCAAGTAGGACATTTCCTTATAATTTCCTGGGCTTGTTGCCAGGTTATGGAAAAATCCTTTTTTAAACCTTTACTATTGACATGATTTTTTTTTTTTAAATTCTGAGGCCTCTAGCACATTTCCTATCAACAATTTATCAATATCATCATTACCTTGTGCTAGAGGGTCTGGAAGACCTGTATGGGAGTGGATGTGAGTTATATATAAGGGATGCTACCTATTCCTGATTATATCTTCTAACTGAATAAATACTGAAGTTAATTCTGACTCATCAGAAGTAAATTTTGCAGCCTCAATATGTAAGACTACTCTTTCAACATACTGAGAGTCGGTAAATATGTTGAGAGGTTCTGAAAAATCCATTAGTACCAACAGAATAGCATACAATTTCAATTTTTGAGCCAAATTATAAGGACTTTGAAGCACTTTCCTTGAATTTTCTGATTTGCAACCTACCTTTCCTTGTTTGTTTGCATCTTTATAAAATGTACAAGCTCCACATATGGGTGTTTCTCATACAATGCAAGGCAAAATCCAATCAGCTCTCTTTATAAATTCAATTTTATTGCTTTTGGGATATTTGCTGTTAATCTCAACCAAAAAATACTGCAAGCTCTTTGCCAAGGTTCAGTTTCTGCTAATAATTTTACCATGTCCTCCTTAGTCAGAGGTATGACAATTTCTGCCACGTCTATCCCTGCTAATTGACAAAGTCTCAATTTTCCTTTTAAAATCAAATCAGAGATCTTTTCCATATACGTTTTTAATTTTTTACTCTGTTTACTTGGTAGAAATATCGATTACAATATAATATCTTCGCTCTTCATTAAAATTCCTGTAGGAGAATGCCTAGAGGGTAAAATAACCAAAATGCAATCGAAATTCAGATCCAGATGATTCACATGTACTTCCTGTATTTTCTTTTCTACCAAGGCCATTTTTTTTTCTCAGCTTCAGGTGATGATTCTCTTGGACTGTTTAAGTCTTTATCACTTTCTAAGGTTTTGAACAAATTCCCAGGAGACTTTCCTTCACCTGCCCAGGAGTAATATTATGCACAATGATTTGGACACTTCTACATCAATCCCTAATTAAGATTATGCCCCCACAGTCTTCTTTACAGTTCAATCTAATAGAGTCATTTTCTCATTTGTTAGTCTTTCTTTCCAGGGAGCAGACATGCAACCACACATCAAGGTAGTGAAAAACACAGAAAGCATATGTGAACCCTTTAATGGCCTCTTCCTCAAAGGGGGCATGCTGTGGGATGGTCTGTATATCAAATCTGTTGCTCTGATTGGTCAATAAATAAAACACTAATTGGCCAGTGGCCAGGAAGGAAGTAGGTGGGACAAGGAGAGAGGAGAATTCTGGGAAGCGGAAGGCTGAGGAGAGAGACACTGCAGCCGCCGCCATGACCAGCAGCATGTGAAGACGCTGGTAAGCCACCAGCCACGTGGCAAGGTATAGATTTATGGAAATGGATTAAATTAAGCTATAAGAACAGTTAGCAAGAAGCCTGCCACGGCCATATAGTTTGTATGCAATATAAGTCTCTGTGTTTACTTGGTTGGGTTTGAGTGGCTGTGGGACTGGCGGGTGACAAAGATTTGTCCTGACTGTGGGCAAGGCAGGAAAACTCTAGCTACAGGGGCACAGACTATTGTTATGGTTTTTTTTTTTGGAGGAGCAGTAGTCAGGAGCTACCACCAAAGTTGTTTCATGAGACAGACAAAAATCTGTACATGTTGGAAGAAGACACACACATCTTGGCTGGCATGCCCATTGACAGGCAGAGTTGAAGATATGATATTTAGAACGGGAATACAACAGCCACAGGAGAGAGAATAGGGACATCCTAAGGCTCTCTGACAGAACATGACAGTGGAAAATCCTAAGGACAGCTGAGAGTGAAAGTAAATGACAGATTGATATAGGAGCAAAGAAGCAGTAATCATAGAGATAAATAATAAAAGCACGAACTTTCTAAGAACAGACAAACAGCTGCCATCAAGGTGATGGGAAGGCACCCCAGAGGTTGAAGTCTGTCCTTGTTAATGGTGTCTTTCTCCTTTTCTAACCATCCCAATTTCCCCTGAACCCTCTCATAACATCTCTGTTAGAGATGGAGACTGAGTGGCATTGTGGGAGCGATGCTTTTCTAGATACTCCTTCCTGATAGGAGATGAAGTTTTAAGCATATACCAGAGAAAGGAAGCCCCCCAAGGATAGTTCTTAGTTATAATCCAGAGGGATACGTAAAATTCTCTGGTTTTCATAGATCCATGGCACCAGACAGTCATTTGATGACAGTGCATTATTTGATATAGGTAACAGTTCTCACCTACAAATAGTACATGCATTAGTATAAGTATAAGCCTTATGATTACAAAAAACAGTTTTATTTTCAGAAAAAGAAGAATACAAGCTAGAATACCATCCAAAACCCTCTACATCAGTGGTTCTCAACTGGGAGTTGTGACATCTTTGGGGGTTGTGTATCAGATATTTACATTATGATCCATAAAAGTTGCCTTGATAATACACTTAGTATATTAAGTTAATCCACTTATTTTAGGGGTGCCTTGCTGGGGTATAAGAGCAGCCCCTGCCTAGTAGGAGAGACATGAATAAAATCGTCTATAAATAGTTCTAGGGTTTGATATATATATTTGGCACTGTGAGTAGAGTCTTTTTTTAATACAGGTGCTGAACTGCATCTCTTTTTTTAAAATTTATTATGTATACAGAAGAGGGAGCCAGATCTCATTAAAGATGTTGTGAGCCACCATGTAGTTGCTGGAAATTGAACTCAGGACCTCTGGAAGAGCAGGCCGTGCTCTTAACCTCTGAGCCATCTCTCCAGCCTGAGTAGAGTCTTTTTTGGAGGGAGGGTTTTTTGGGTTTTTTTGTTGTTATTGTTTTGTTTTGTTTTTGAGACAGGGTTTCTCTGTGTAGCTTTAGCAATTGCATAATTTTATGGATGGTGGTCACCAGAATATGAAGAAATTTATTAAAGGGTCATAGTGTTAGGAAGGTGAAAGTAGGTTTAGAGGTTTAGAATGGTGATATGTTTTTTTGTGCTTTATTAAAGCTTGCCTGGAGATCAGAGGAAATAGCAAGCCATTTTAAGTAAACAAGGCCATACTAGGGAACAGAGCCAAGTGTGGTGACACATGCCTTTAGTCCCAGCACCAACCATAGAGATCTGGAGGTTTGTACAGACAGGCAGTGACAAGGAAGTGAAGTAGCTGGGCTAAGATAGATAATGAGAGGGCAGTACAGCAAGGCAATAAAGGTGTGGGTAAGACAGTCAGTAACTCGCATTTGTAAGCTGTAGAGCTGGTGAGATAAGGTTGGCTGATGGCTATTCTTATTTCCCTGGTGTCTAAGGCTTTCACCCCTGTATTTGGCTCCCTGTGTTTTATCTAATAAGACCATTTAGAAATTCATCTACAGTTGGTGTCCAACTGTGGGGTAGGAATTCCCAAAAACCCACTTGCCTGTGGCTTTGCATGCCCCAGCTCCACTGAGCTCAATGTTGCAAGGGGCCAGAGATATACATGGCCAGACTGCTTGTGACTCAGGTCAGAGCATGTAGCCAGATTCTCTTTCACATTCTCCCTCCTGATGTTGGTGGGCTCTCTCTCTCTCTCTCTCTCTCTCTCTCTCTCTCTCTCTCTCTCTCTGTCTCTCACTCAATTTCCATCCCAGACTGCCACCACACTAGATAGCTGCTTTGAAATTCCCTTGGACTTCTACTGTTCTATGCAGACTTGGTAAGTCAATTAAGATATCTTAAAGGGAAAAAGTAGTTAAAAGATTTTTTCCCACATTAAAAAATGGGAAACATTTTTATAATGGAAGGAAATTGATCTTTGTTTGATAAAACATTAGGCAGTCTAAAAATGGAACATTTAATGAGGGGATAATTAATGTTGATAGGATGTATGTAACATCAATTATATTTAACAAGTCCTTTGAAAAGGGAGTTTAAACAGGGTGTTCCTAGAAAGAATGTTTATTTAAGTAACAACAGCAATTGAATAGCCAAATAGCTATTGAAATAAACCAGGCTGCTTGGGGTGATAGAACAACTGTAGCAGAAAGATCAGGAAATTTAAGAGAAACAATAAAGCAATTTTTTGCCAAACTGATATAAATAAACAAAGACTGAAATTAAAAGTATGAATAAATGACGTTCACTTGGAAGGATTATTAAACACAAGTGCAGATGTTACAATAATTAAACCAGAATTTTGGCATCCAAATTGGCCTCTTCAGGAGGTAAATGTTCAGCTGTTAGGTATTGGAACATTATCTCAAGGCAAACAGAGTGCAAGATGGCTTGAATGTGTAGGTCGAGAAGGACAGAGAGGAAAATTAAAGCCATAAGTGGCTAATATAATTATGAAATTATGGGGCCATGATCTATTACAACAATGGAACTCTCAGAATAATATTCCTCCAACATCAGAAAAAATAAAGAAACAAACATATGTTTCTGAGAGAAATATTAGGAGATATTACTCTAAGAAGAAGTTACCAACCATCCAGATTGTACAAGAACAGAGAAGAACAACTGCTGATCTTTCAAAGACACCAATACCTCTTCCTTTAAAATGGTTAACAGACAAACATATGTGGGTTCATCAATAGCCTTTAACAACAGAGAAACTGCAGGCTTTAGAAGAGCTGGTAGAAGAGCAGTTAAATGCTTAGCATATTGAAGAATCAACCAGTTTTGAAATTCTCCTGTATTTGTTATTTAAAAGAAACCTGGTAAATGGAGAATGGCAACAGAACTAAGAGCAATTAACAAAGTAATTCACGAAATAGACTCTCTACAATTTGGAATTTCTTAGCCTACTCTGATACCTAAAGGATGGGCTCTTATAATTATCAATTTAAAAGATTGTTTCTTTTCGATACCCTTACAAGAAAAGGACAGAGAAAGGTCTGGCTTCATGCCTACTTATAATGATTCTCAACCAGTTCAGATAACAATGGAGGGTTATCCAATAGGAAATGTTGAATAGCCCAAGAATGTGCCAATATTTTGTCCAAAAGCCATCTATCACCTCTAATAGGACCAAGAGAGGCTTCATGAGACACAGAATCTGTCAGCTCTGACTGGACTAAGAGCCCTGAGAAGACAAAGAGTAGTTCCCTGAGTCACAGAATCAACAAGCTTGTGTTGAGCCAAGAGCAGTTCCCTGAGGTACAGAATCTCCCAGCTCCAATTAGGCCAATAGCTAAGTTTGGACCTGGGGGGGCCCTGCGACACAGACACAACAAGCAGAGTGGACCAGTAGCAAGTCGCTAAGATACAGGGACCTCTTATACCTATTAGAGGAAGAGATGGACATATGTCAATGCAAAATTACATTCAACAACATAAAGAGCAATGTGGGATCACCAGAACCTAGCCCTTCTCCAACATCAAGACCTGAATATTTCACTGTAGAAGGAGCAGAAGACAGCAACTATAAAAATAGCTTCATGAAGATGCTAGAGGCCTTTCAAGAAAAAATGAAAAATTCCTTTAAAGAAATGGAGGAAAAGGCAAACAAAAATTGGAAGAAATCAATAAAGTAATAGAGGAAAAGACAAATAAAAAATTATAAGAAATCAACAAATCCCTTAAAGAAAGACAAGCAAACCATGAAAAGCAATTAAACATATAAGGGAAACAGTTTAAGACCTGAAAACAGAAATAGAAACAATGAAGAAGACATATACAGAGGGAATGATGGAAATAGAAAATTTGAGTAAACAAACAGGAAATACAGATGCAGGCACAACCAACAGAATACAAGGGATGGAGAAGAGAAACTCTGGTGTAGAAGAAACAATAAAGGAAATAGATTCATCAGTCAAAGAAAACACCAAAGCAAAAAAAAAATCATAAAGCAAAATGTCCAGGAACCTGGGTCACCATGAAATTGCCAAACCTAAGAATAATAGGGATAGAAAAAGGAGAAGAATACCAACTCAAAGGCACAGAAATATATTCAACAAGATCATTGAGGAACATTTTCCAACTTAAAGAAAACAATACCAGCCGGGCGGTGGTGGCACACGCCTTTAATCCCAGCACTCGGGAGGCAGAGCCAGGCGGATCTCTGTGAGTTCGAGGCCAGCCTGGGCTACCAAGTGAGCTCCAGGAAAGGCGCAAAGCTACGCAGAGAAACCCTGTCTTGAAAAACCAAAAAAAAAAAGAAGACAATACCTATGAAGATACAAGCAGCCTATAGTACAACAAACAAACTAGACCCCACAAAATGTCCCCTTGCCACATAATAATTAAACAACTAAACATACAGAATAAAGAAAGAATATTAAGAGCAGTAAAGGAAAAAGGCCAAATGACTTAAAAAGGCAAACCCATCAGAATAACACCTGATTTCTCAATGGAGACTTTGAAAGCCAGAAGGACATGGACAGATGTAATGCAGACACTAAGAGACCATTGATGCCAGCCTAGACTAATATACCCAGCAAAATTTTCAATCATCATAGATGGAGTGAACAAGACATTCCAAGACAAAACCAGATTTAAACATTATCTATCCACAAATCCAGCCTTACAGAAAGCACTAGAAGGAAAATTCCAACCTAAGGAAATCAGATACACCCACAAAAACACAGGTAATAGATACCCCTACAGCAGTAAATCCCAAAAAAGAGAAATACATGCACACTACCACCAAAAGATAACATGAACTAACAATTAATGTTCATTAATATACCTTAATATCAATGGACTTAATTAACCTATTAAAAGACACAAACAAATAGAACGGATATCAAAGCAAGACCCAACTTTCTGCTGCATACAAGAAACATACATCAACTTCAAATATAGACACTACCTCAGAATAAAAGGTTGGAGAAAGCCTTCCCAATCAAATGGTCTTAAGGAGCAAGCTGATGCAGCTATCCTAATTTCAGACAAAATAGACTTCAAATTAAAATTAATTAAAAGAGATCAAAAAGACATTATATATTCATCACAGGAAAGACCCACCAAGATGAAGTTTCAATTCTGAACATTTATGCCCCAAACACAAGGGCAAACACATATGTAAAAGAAACATTACTAAAGGTTAAATCACACATAAAACCCCAGACATTAAGAGTGGGAGACTTCAGCACCCCACTCTCACCACTGGATAGATCTGCCAAATCGAAATTTAACAGAGAAATAAGTGACTTAATTGATGTTATGACTCAAATGGAATTAATCAATATCTACAGAAAATTCTACCCTAACAAAAAAGAATATACCTTGTTCTCAGCACCCCATGGAACCTTCACTAACATCGACCTCATATTCAGTCACAAAGCAAATCTTAACAGATCCAAAAAATTGGAAAAAACTCCTGTATTCTATCAGACCACCATGGTTTAAAGTTAGATTTCAACAACAACAAAAACTACAGAAAACCTACAATCTCATGGAAACTGAATAATGCCCAAGTGAATCACCAATGGGTCAAGGAAGAAATAAAGAAAGAAATTAAAGACTTCCTAGAGATCAATGAAAATGAATGTACTACATACTCAAACTTATGGGCCACTATGAAAGCAGTGCTAAGAGGGAAATTCATAGCACTAAATGCCCACATAAAGTAGTTGGAGAAATCTCACACTAGTGACTTAAGAGCACACCTGAAATCTCTAGAACAAGAAGCAAAGTTACCCAGGATGAGTAGACACCAGGAAATAATCAAATTGAGAACTGAAATCAATAGAATAAAAACAAAGAGAACAATACAAAGAGTCAATGAAACAAAGAATTGGTTCTTTGAGAAAATCAACAAGATAGACAAGCCCTTATCCACACAACCCAAAAGGCAGAGAGAGAACATCCACATTAGCAAAATTTGAAATAAAAAGGGAGACATAACAACTGACTATTAGGAAGTCCAGAGAATCATCAGGTCATACTTCAAAAAATTTTACTGCACAAAATTGGAAAATCTAAAAGAAATGGACAAATTTCTGGATAGGTACCATATACCTAAGTTAAATCAAGACCAGATAAACTATTTATATAGACCAAAAACCCCTAAGGAAATAGAAACAGTCATTAAAAGTCTCCCAACCAAAAAAAAATAAAAAACAAAAAAATAAAAAACCAGGACCACATGGTTTCAGCACAGAAGTCTAACAGATCTTTAAAGAAGAGATAATACCAATACTCTTTAAATTGTTCCACAAAATAGAAACAGAGGAAATGTTACCAAGCTCTTTCTATGAGGCTAGAGTTACTGTGATTCTCAAGCCAAACACAGATGCAACAAAGAAAGAGAATTACAGACCAATATCCCTCATGAACATTGATGCAAAAATAGTCAATAAAATATTGGCAAACAGACTCCAAGAACACATCAAAACAATTATGTACCATGATCATGTAGGCTTCATCCAAGTGATTCAAGTTTAGTTCAACATACAAAAGTCTGTCAATGTAATACACCATGTAAACAACCTGAAAGAAAAAAAAAACACATGATCATTTCATTAGATGCTGGACGGGGCTTTGGCAAAATCCAACACCTCTTCATGATAAAGGTCTTGGAGAGATCAGAAACATACCTAAACATAATAAAGGCAATTTATAGCAAGCCAACAGCCAAAATCAAATTAAATGGAGAGAAACTCAAAGAGATTCCTCTAACATCAGGAACAAGACAAGGCTGTCTACTCTCCCCATATTTATTTAACATAGTGTTTGAAGTTCTATCTAGAGCAATAACACAACAAAAGGAGATCAAGGGATACAAATTGGAAGGGAAGAAGTCAAACTTTCACTATTTGCAGACAACAGGATAGTATACATAAGTGACCTCAAAAAATTCTACCAAGGGACATCTACAGCTGATAAACACCTTCAGTAATGTGGCAGGATACAAGATTAACTAAAAAAAATCAGTAGCCCTCCTATATACAAATGACAAATGGGCTTAGAAAGAAATGAGAGAAACATCACAATTTACAATAACCACAAAGTATAAAATACATTACAGTACCTCTAACTAAGCAAGTGAAAGACCTGTATGACAAGAACTTTAAGTCTCTGAAGAGAAAATTGAAGAATATATGAGAAGATGGAAATATCTCCCATGATCCTAGATAGGTAGGATTAACATATTAAAAATGGCAATCTTACCAAAAGCAGTTCAATGCTATCCCCATCAAAATCCCAAAACAATTCTTCACAGACCTGGAAAGAACAATATTCAACTTCATATGGAAAAACAAAAAACCCAGGATAGCCAAAAGAATCCTGTACAATAAAACAACCTCTGGAGGCATCACAATCCCTGACTTCAAGCTCTACTATAGAGCTTCAGTAATAAAAAAAGCTTGGTATTGGCATAAAAACCTGACATGTGGACCAATGGAGTTGAATTGAAGACCTGACATTAATCCATGCACATATGAACACCTAATTTTTGACAAAGAGGGAAAAACTACAGTAGAAAAAAGAAAGCATCTTCAATGAATGGTGCTGGCATAACTGGATGTCAATATGTAGAAGATTGCAAAGAGATCCATATCTGTCACCATGCACAAAACTTAAGTCCAAGTGTTTCAAAGACCTCAACATAAATCCAGTTACACTGAACCTGACAAAAGAAAAAGTATTAAGTAGTCTTGAATGCATTGGCACCAGAGATCACTTCCTAAATATAATACCAGAAGCACAGACACTGAGAGCAACAATTAACATGGGACTTCCTGAAAATGAGAAGCTTCGGTAGGGCAAAGGATATGGTCAATAATACAAAACAACAGCTGACAGAATCTGAAAAGTTCTTCACCAATTCCACATCTGACAGAGGGCTGATCTCCAGAATATATAAAGAACTCAAGAAACTAGACAACAAAATATCTAACAGTGTAATTTAAAAAATGGGCTATAGAGATAAACAGAGAATTCTCAACAGAAGAATCTAGGTAGTGGTACCGGGTCCTGTGCTCATTGCATGAGTTGGCTGTTTGAAACCTGGGGCTTATGCAGGGACGCTTGACTCAGTGTGGGAGGAGGGGACTGGACCTGCCTGGACTGAGTCTACCAGGTTGATCTCAGTCCTCCGGGGAGGCTTTGCCCTGGAGGAGGTGGGAATGGGGGTGGGCTGGGGGGAAGGGGAGGGGCAGGAGGGGGGAGAACAAGGGAATCCGTGGCTGATATGTAGAACTGAATGGTATTGTAAAATAAAAGAAAAGAAAAAAATAAAAATAAAAAGAAGACTCTCAAATGGCTGAAAGTCATTTAAGGAATTGCTCAACATCCTTAATCATCAGGAAAATGCTAATCAAAATGACTCTGAGATACCATCTTACCCCTGTCACAATGGCTAAGATAAAAATCACTGAAGACAGCTGATGTTGTAAAGGATGTAGAGCAAGGGAAACACCCCTACACTGTTGGTGGGAATGCAAACTTGTACAGCCACTTTGGAAACCATTATGGAGATTTCTCAGAAAACTGGGAATCAATCTCCCTCAAGACACAGCCAAACCACTCCTGGGCATCTACTCAAAGAATGCTCAATCATACCACAACTACACATGCTCAATTATGTTCATAGCAGCATTATTTGAAATAGCCAGAATGTGGAAACAACCTAGATGCCCCTCAAATGAAGATTGGGTAAAGAAAATGTGGTACATATACACAATGGAATTACTACTCAGTAGAGAAAAACAATGACACCATGGGGTTTGAGTGCAAATGGATGGAACTAGAAAATATCATCCTGAGTGAGATAACCCAGACTCTGAAGGACAAACAGGGTTTGTACTCATTCATAAGTGGATACTAGATGTAAAGCAAAAGATAATGGACTACAATCCATAGCTCCAGGGAGGCTAGCTAATAAGGCAGACCCTAGGAAAGATACATGGAACACCCATCAATGGAGAAATGGGTGAGATCTATGTGAACAAACTAGGGGTGGAAGGGGTAATGGAGGGTGTGAATTGGGGGAAAGAGAACTTAGGGGATCAGGAGGTTCTACCTGGATCAGGAACAGAGTGGGCGAATAAGGGAAGTGTTACCATGATAAATAAAGACACTATGGAAATAGGAATAAGTAGAGTGCTAGGGAGGTCCCCAGGAATCCACAATGATGACTCTACCATAGACTACCAGCAATGGTTGAGAGGGTTCCTGAGCTGACCTCCTCTGGTGATCAGATGGCTGAATATCCTAACTGTCATCATAGAACCCTCATCCAGTGACTGATGGTACCAGATGCAGAGATCCACAATTGGGTCCCAGGCAGAGTCCCACAAGTCCAATCGATGAGAGAGAGGAGGGATTCTATGAGCAAAAGATATTGAGACTATGATTGGAAAAAATTCAGAGACAACTAGCCAAAGTAGTGGAAACACATGAACTGTTCACCAATCGCTGAGGAGCCCCCATGGTACTGGACTAGGCCCTCTGAATAAGTGAGACAGTTGTTTAGCTTGAACTGTTTGGGGGCCCCCAGGCAGTGGGATTGGAACATGTCCCTTGTCCCTAGTGCATGAGCCAGCTTCTTGGAACCTAGTGCCTATGGTGAGACAATTTGCACAGCCTTGGCACAGGGAGGAGTGGCTTAGACATGTCTCAACTGAATGTGTTAGGATCTGCTGACTCCCAGTGAGAGACCTTGGCTTGGAGGAGGTAGGAATAGGGGGTGGGTTACAGTGTGCCTAGGGGGTGGAAGTCAGGAGGACAGGGGAATCTGTGACTGTAGGATGAATGGAAAATTTCTTAATTAAAAAAAAAAAACAATTTCCTAAATCTGTAATTTATCACTACATGGACAATATTTTACTAGTTGATTCAAATGTAGATACTTTAGAAAGAATATTTGAAGAATTAAAGAAAAATTTGCCTTGTTGGAGATTACAAATTTCTCCTGAAAAGATACAAAGAGGAGATCCCTTTAATTATTTAGGATATAAAATAGATCTATAAAAAAAATTAGACACCAAAAGGTGCCAATTAGCTGTAGCTAGAGTTTTCCTGCCTTGCCCACAGTCAGGACAAATCTTTGTCTCCCGCCAGTCCCACAGCCACTCAGACCCAACCAAGTAATCACAAAGACTTATATTGCTTACAAACTGTATGGCCGTTACAGGCTTCTTGCTAACTCTTCTTATAGCTTAAATTATTCCATTTCTATGAATCTATAGCTTGCCATGTGGCTCATGTCTTCATATGCTTCTTGTCATGGCGGTGGGTGGTAGTTTCTCCCTCCACCTCCCTGTTCTCTCCTTTCTCCTCTCTGTTAGTCCCACCTATACTTCCTGCCTGGCCACTGGCCAATCAGTGTTTTATTTATTGACCAATCAGAGCATTTGACATAGAGACCATCCCACAGCAATTAGCAGAGATTGCTCATGGACTCTTAATGATTTTCAAAGATTATTCAGAAATATTTCCCATCTACAAACTATTGTAGGGGTAAAAAATAGCGAATTGACTAATTAGTTCAAAACCATAGAAGATGACAAGAACTTAAACAGTCCAAGAGACTTATCACCTGAAGCTGAGAAAGAATTGTTCTTGGAAAAGAAAGTACAGGAAGGTCATGTGAATTGTGTGGATCGAAAGCTTGATTGTGGTTTTGGTTATTTTAACCTCGAGTCATTCTCCTACGGAAATTTTAATGCAAAAGCAAGATATTATATTGGAATGGATATTTCTACCAAATAATCAGAGAAAAAAATTTAAAACTCATGGGGAAAAGATCTCTGACTTAATTTTAAAAGGAAAATTGAGACTTCATCAATTAGCAATGATAGACCCAGCAGAAATTGTCATGCCTTTAACAAAGGAGGACAATGAAAAATTATGGGCAGAAACTGAACCTTGGCAAAGAGCTTGTAGTAATTATTTGGGGGACAGATTAACAACAAATATCCCAACATTGAATTGAACATATAAATAGAGCTGATTGGATTTTGCATCACATTATATGGGAACTACCCATATCTGAAGCTTGTACATTTTATACAGATGCAAACAAACAAGGAGAGGCAGGTTACAAGTCAGAAAATTTAAGAAAAGTGCTTCAAAGTCATTATAATTCGGTTCAAAAATCAGAATTGTATGCTATTCTGTTGGTATTAATGCATTTTTCTGAACCTCTCAGCATCGTTACTGACTCTCACTATGCTGAAAAGGTGGTTTTACATAATGAGCCTGCAAGATTTATCCCTGATGAGTCAGAATTAACTTTGTTATATATTCAGTTACAAGATATAATGAGGAATTGGAAGCATCCCTTATATATAACTCACATCTGATCCCATATGGGTCTGCCAGGCCCTCTAGCACAAGGTAATAATAGGCTTGATAAACTATTGATAGGAAATGTGCTGGAGGCTTCAGAATTTCATAAAGAAAAACATCATGTCAATAGTAAAGGTTTAAAAAAGAATTTTTCTATAACCTGGCAACAAGCCAAGGAAATTATAGGGGAATGTCCTACTTTTTCTTTTTACAGTCAGACTCTATTACCAGCAGGATGTAACCCAAAGGGTACTCAGAGGAAAGAAATCTGGCAGATGGATGTGTTTCACTTTGCAGAATTTGGAAAACTGTAATATATACACCACACTATTGATGCTTATTCATGATTTCAGTGGGCAACTGCTTTGAGTTTTGAAAAAGATGGTTCTGTAATGGTTCATTTCCTAGAAGTTACGGCCATCATGGGTATACCTGCACAAATTAAAACTGACAATGGTCTAGAATATGTCTCTGGCAAAATGAAATAATTTTTTACTAATTACAATATAAAGCATATTACAGGTATACCACATAATCCTACAGGCTAACCAGTCATAGAAAGTTCTAATCGAACTTTAAAGTATATGCTAAATAAACAAAATGGCGTAAAAACCCCCTAGAAATAGATTACATAATGCTCTATTAAGTTTGAATTTTCTCATTGCTAATGAGAAAGGAGCCACAGCTGCAGAGAGACATTGGATAATAGAAAAAACTGCAGAATTAAATCAGCCTATATAATTTAAGGATGTGCTGACCTCATAATGGAAACTAGGATATGTGTTATGTTGGAGAAGAGGTTTGCTTTTGATTCTATAAGAAAAGAAAAGTGTGGATACCATCAAAACTGATAAAGGTTAAATTTGAACAAGCAAGAGCTCTTAATTAGAAGAGGTGATAGTTCCTTAACCAGCATGAACATACAATTTAAACTAATTTATACTACTAACAAATGGTTTTCATTTAATCAGATAAAACTTGCCCAAAGGGAACCTCCCCAAGTTAGGCTTGGGAAAGTGTTTTTGGTTTTGTCTTTCAGGAGAATAAAGGCTTAGCAATCTGAAAAACACTGGACAAATGATACATCTGAAGAAAAAGGACAAATCATCTAGGAAAAAAGTCCCAAAAAGAAGAGTAAATTGGACTATTGGTATATCACATATAAAATTTCTTAAGTCTTCTTAAATGTTTGTTTCTGTTCTTCTCTAGGGAGTTAACACAAATGGTCTTTTTGTAGTCCCAGTTTGATTAAAAATTAAAGTTGGCTTTGGAGTTGAGTGGTTCTCTCCTTCTCTAAACCCAAGCATGTTGTTAAAGGGAAAAATGCAAACTCCCTGTATCATGTCAGAAGAAAGAGCTATCTGATATGGTACAGAAGAAAACCAAAAAATTAAGGGACTATTCTATTGCCACTAATCTCAATTCTTTGGTTCTATTTTGATTCTGTAAACTTTTCTTAAGGTCTGAATTTTACATAAAAATTTATAAGATTAATATATCTATATACATTTTGTTACAATATTAATGGTCATATTGAGTACTAACTAATCCTAGCAAAAAGACTTCATTTAGCTGCCTATACATGTTCTTGTATTGGAGTCTTGATCAGTTTTTTGCAGGGAATCATGACCAGGACTAAGAGCAAATTTGGAGTTTCCAGAAATATGATGGGGCCCCACAATGACAATTCCATGTAGACAATAATAATATCACTAAGCTGACAAACATCTCCAAAAGATCATCTTTGGACTACAAACTGCTCACAACAATTTTGAGATGGCTAGCTGTGATGATTCAGCCTCACAGACTATTCGGGCAAGGACTTGAGATAAGTTCTGCACTTTGCATTATTCAGAGACTAGACAACAAATGATATAGCTACCTTTCCTGGAACTTGACAATTAACCCCAAATTTTTCTTTTAAGGATTCCATAAAGATGCCTTAGTCCACAAACAGCAGGAAGTAATTTTAAGAACACAACACCCATATTCCCAAGAGGTGGGGCAGGTGGATTTTGGTCTTTCAATGGATTTCAGGTTTGGGATAGTTGTCATTGTTTAGGAGGGTTGTTTACAAATTTTTGCTGTTAATTGTTAGGAAAAGGGCTAAATAAAGGAGATTAAAATTAATGTTCTTGTTTGAAAAAAGGATATAGATAAGAGGTATATTATTGAATCTAGTCTTAAAAAATAGACATACATAAATGATAGAATAAAGGGTAGATTTTTGAATCTAGTATGAACAGAAAAAAGAGAGGATATAGATATGATATAGATAAAAATGTAGATTACTGAATCTACTTTTAAAAGACACTACTAGTTTTAAATACTTTACATTGGATTGGATTTTTATATATTATATACAAATTATGTATATTGAGATTGATATTGTTAGAAAATACTGTACATATATTTCTAATCTTGTTCAGGATATTGTACCTATATAGTTCATTTAACAATATAATGCAATTTGCTAAACCTTGACTGTTATTACCAACTATTAGGATATAAGGAAATGAAAGTTAGTAGTTAGACATTACAATCAAACTTTTAGACATATTAGGTGTGTTTTCAAGGTCAAGCAAAGATTTATTTTAGATACACAGGTCATCTTCAAACCATTCAGAGATCTACAGAATCTGGCATTTAAAATGTTTTAATAACATAGATTCTTTTCTTTTTTATGACTATGAGACATGTCAACTCCTGGCAGTACCAATCAACTTCACAGAAGATATGGGCACTGAAGAAAGTTAACTGAAGTTAACTTTCATTGTGACAAAAGTTAGCCACTCGGCAACAAAGTGCCCTCGCATCGACTGCTGACAGTATGTTATTCAAAATGGACAAACAGGACACAAAATAAAGGACTACTGATCTTTGCCAAGACAAATGTGGCTGCAGGTTTGGCAACAGGTGTCCTCTGACACCAGGACAATGTGACACCATCGCTGAAGTGGCTTTCCAATCCTCAAAGGGTAAAGTGCCCCTTTCTTTGAAGGCAGCTGAACAGGCAATGGACCGATGGCTTCTGGTGTGCAGTGGAACAATAGCTGAAGCAGTTATTCTTGAAAGAGTAACTAGGCTGGTGGAGTCTAACCTCTCAATGGTAGACTGGCATTTAACAAAGGAGATGGAACCACCCACAATCTGAGAAGTATGGGATATGGAGAAGAATAGGACGCTGAGATGAAGCCATTCACTAGAAGAATGGGCAGCCAAATTCCAAAAAAACACTAGCAATTTCCAGAATTTAAAATCCTGAACCATGACAGGACACTGGCGGATTTCAGGTTTATCTGGTACATGGAATACTCACACCAAATGTGAGGTCAAGCTGTAGGCCTTGTGTACATCCTACCTCACAAATGAGTCTTTCAGATATGCTAAGTCTATGGGCTGAAGATGATGCCCCAACATTGAGGAAAAACCTCAGGTGACTATCCAGGCAGTTGGCTGTTTCTGTCAACTCACGTTTTTTTTTTTTTTTTTTTTTTTTTTTGAAGTCGCTTGTATGCGCTTCCTGTTTTACTAGGTAATGTTATTTCCAAGATTTGAAGTTGAAGATTAGACAGTTTCTAGTAACAATTTTCCTTGTTAAAAAATTCAGAAAAGAAACTAACTAAGAGAAAGTTGAAGATTGGATAGTTGTAGTAACAGTTTTCCTTGTTAAGAAATTCAGAAAAGAAACTCACTAAGAGGTATTAAGTGCATAAGTTTGAAAGACATCATAAGATAGTTTTCTCTTGGCAATACAAGATAGGTTAGAAAGTATATTAGGTACATTTTGGACTCACCAAAACATGATAGATAATGGAATATTTTCTCTGAATTTGTCAATGCAAATGGACTACACATTGTTGACATATTTATTGCTTGTATATATTGTATATAGTTATTGTACTTATTGTATATAGTTTTTTTCTATATTAGTTATAACTTTAATTTTTTTATTTTTATTAGATGAAAAAGGGATAATGTGGTGATATTTTATTTGTGCTGAAATGTGGTGATATTTTATTTGTGTTTTAATAAAGTTTTCCTGGAGATCTGAGGAAATAGCAAGCCCTTTTAAATAATCATAGAATTCAGGCAGTGGTAGCACATGCCCCTAATCCAATCACTTAGCAGGTAGGATCTCTGTGTGATCAAGGCCATGCTAGGGAACAAAGGCAAGTGTGGTGACACATGCCTTTAGTCCCAGTACCATAGAGACCTGGAAGTCTGTACAGACATGTGGTAACCAGGAAGTGAGGTAGTGTGGTGGGCCACAAGAATATAAGGAGCCCAGTTGTATATTAAAGCTATATCTTGACCAGGGCAAGGGTCAGTCAACTGGCAAGCCATCTAGCATGAACTATTTGGTGTTACACATCTTAATATTCAGTTGTGTCTTGTTATGAATTTATTGTGCTCATATTTCCCATAAAATGTGTGTGTGTGAACTTCCCTGCTCAAGCCAGTACTTGGATAAGGTCACATAGGCAAAGACAAACTGGTGGGAGACCCACAACTGTGCTTCTTGTGCTAATAAAGTTGCCTTACCTTGAGGTCTAGTGGCTCTCCAGAGCAATTGACTGAGAACAAAAGAGGTTTTTGCATATCAAGGTGGAAGGTAGGGTGGAGCAACATTTCTGAGGAGGCAGAGAATTGTATGGTGGGAGGAAGAAGCAACAGGCATTTTCTGTAGAGGCTTACAGAATGGCATGGCCAGGGATAAGGGAAGAACATAGGTTTCAAAGATGGTAAGGCAGAACACTTGTAGGGTTCATCAGATCCAGGAGTAGAGAGCAAGTAAAGATGGAGGGCAAAGAAACAGAGGAAGAAGATGAGGCTGGAAGCATAAGAGCCTAGTTGTTAGCAGGACTATGAGAGGGTAGTAAATGAGGGGACAAAGAGGAAATGAGTATCAGTATAGAATTGAAGCTATGTAGACAGGATTTCATCCCAGAGAATAAAGTTAACAGACATAAGAGCATAGTGTATGTAGATTTTTTTCCCTTAGATATCCCAAGCTGGACATAGCTTCTTCCCCAGACTTGGAGCAATCCTAAGGTAGCTGGGCTAAAATATCGAATGAGAGGGCAGAACAACAAGGCAATAAAGGTACAGGTAAGACTGGAAGTAGCTGGCATTTGGAAGCTGCAGAGCTGGTGAGGTAAGGTTGGCTGGTGGCTATTCCTATTTCCCTGATCTCTAAGGCTTCCACCCCTGTATTTGGCTCCATGCTTTCTATCTAATGAGACCATTTAGAAATTTGTCTACAGTTTAGAGCCACTGCTCCAAAGGTTTCACAGAAATCCAGAATGACTTTGAAGATTTCCCTGTGGATTTTGTCTGTTGCAAGATGTGCATGAGTAAGAGAGCACAGGTTTGATTCAAGAGGTAAAAATCTACTCATCTCCGAAGTCAAGTTGAAATTTTATCCATCCTGTTAATGTTGTGCCCAGATCATAACCCCCTAGAGAGACCACCAAGGACGAGCATACCAGAATGCAAAAGCAAGGTTTACTTCTGCTACAAGTCATGACAGGGAACTCATCTCAAGCCATCTCAAGTGAGGCAGGGAAGAGTTACTCTTTCATGGGGAAGTTAGTTTTTATAGGCAAAACCCATAAAATTTTTTAGAGGGGAGGGGGTTAGTACGAATCCATCCTTGATTGGTCCAGTTTTTCCCAGGCCTGGACTTTATCTTATTCTAGCTTATCTGTTTGCCCTGTCAGGAGGAGTTTTACAACTCCTCTCTGGAGTCTGGTCATGTTATCTCTGGAGAGGGGCATCTTGTGGTTAATTGGTTACCATCAGACATCCTGACTCTGTTCTTTTGAGTTTCCGGGGCTGGCGCCATCATTTCTGGGCACTTGAAACTGGCCTGGGTCTATCTATATTGAGATATCTTTTTCCAAGGCCCCCTTTTTGAGACAATAGAGTGAGGGTCTTGTTGTGCGTAGATCGTGTCCCCAAAGCCGCCACTGGAGACTTTAGGTACAGAATGCAAAAGTAAGGTGTATTCTAAGTTTATAAGCCTTCAGCAAGGCTCTTTCAAATCTCTTACTCACAGCAGGGAGGTTGGAAGGAGTGCTCCCCTTTCTTTGTGAGGCTAGTTCTTAAAGGCACAGACCATATAATTTATTTTAACTCGCTTCCCTTTGTTTTAGTTTTTTGGTCGAATATCCTGACTCTGTGTTTTCCAAAGTCCCTGTAGCAGATACAGGCACCTGGGGAAAAGGGGTCTAAGTTCTTATCTACACTTAGGAATCCTGGTTTAAGCTTCTCTTTGTCTGTAGGGAACAGAGTGGGGGGTTTTACTGAGGTATCAAAGTCTACAGTTTAGAGCCACTGCTCCAAAGATTTCACAGAAATCAAGAATGACTTTGAAGATTTCCCTGCAGATTTTGTCTGTTGCAAGATGTGCATGAGGAAGAGAGCACAGGTTTGATTCAAGAGATAAAAACCTACTCATCTGCCAAGTCAAGTTGAAATTTTATCCATCCTGTTGTGTGACAGCTATAAATTTCCATAGATGAACATATGCCCACACCACAATTGATGTCATGGAGAAGTTAAACATTCAAATGCTTTCCTAGAATCAATGTGTATGCTTCAAAGATCAGATTTCTTGTTGCTGCAATTCCATTCCAGTATTTTGTCTACACTAAGATGTTGAATATGGCTCTTTGCCAAGGTGTCTCATCAACTGTGGTGTTGATCCTATTGTTTATGTTAGGACAACCAAGACCAAGCACTATAATTTGAATTATATGAACAAAAATTGAGGTTGAGTTGGCAGCCCCAAAGCAGGAAAGGTGCCTGAGTAAGTACTTTTGTGAGTCAATATGAAAAGATTTAAGGCTCTGCTCCCATACCAGAGTGACTGGGGGACTATTTATGATTATTTTAAAGGTGTGGTTAGAGGAGACTACCAGTTCTGAAAATGTAGCTTTCCAGTACCTGAAGAAATCACCATAAGAAAAAACCACCAGTTGCTTGACAGTTTAAGGGAGGGGATGTTAGCACAGGCTGAATTTATTCAGAAATCAGGTATGTTTTGCCCTCTACACTTCCCTAGTAAGTAACTCAAGACTAACATAGTTGGTCCTTTCACCAAGAGGCCTTTTATCTACTCTTGAGATTGTTAATCTGTATTCTCTTTTTACATTACACATTTCCTCTCTGAGACCCATGAAGGAACTGAATGGACAGTTAGATTGTCTTATTTTTACCCCATTACTCTTCATGATTAGATTCCTCAGGGGTTCATTCCAGATGTCTTTTACCTTTGTTTTTCAGTTTGTATAGAGGATGATGAACATTAGCCTTGTCCTTGCTTTTGAATGAGTATGAGCAACAAATATAGAGATGTGGCAGATGCATAGAAAAACATGTTTTAATCTATGTTTAAAACCTCCTAGAGAAAGCAACAACAAATAATTCTAATTAAAATTAGTCTTCTGAATCCTGCCCCGGACCTCCCATCTGGACAAAAGGTGAGTGCCTGGACTCAGCCTAGATCCCATCCCTGGGCACCAGCCATTCTGGGGAAGACCTGCCCAACTTGGCCCCAGGTTTTAGCCATCAGGCAGGATCACTTCCACCCGCAACAGGAAGGCTCCCCTTCTCCAAAACTCCCAGCAGACCCTGCAATCTCCACGCCCTGCCCCCACACCCATCATCGCCAGAGACCCCAGACACTTCCTGAGACTTAGAGACTGGCCACCGGCTCCCATCCTGACCCAGACTTCCCATCTGGACAAGAGCTCCCATTGTGTCCCAGAGCTCCCATCTGGACAAAAGAGAGAGACTTCCTGAATCTCTCAGCTCTGTCTGGACTAAGTGCACTGATAAGAACAATAATGAAACTACGAGGAGATGGGCAGCCATCAAGGAAGAAGTACATACAACAAAATGAAGAGCAATACAGCATCACCAGAACCTAGCCCTCCTCCAACATCTAGACGTGAACATCAAAAAATGAAAGAAGCAGAAGAAAACAGCCTTATGCATAACATCATGAAGAAGGTAGAGGTGTATATAGAAGAAATCACAAGTGAAATTTTGGAAAACACAAACAAAAAAATGGGAAGAATGCTATAAAGAACTAGAGGAAAGGACAAATAAAGCAGAAGAAAACAATAATGCCCTGGAAGAAAACAATAAATCCCTGAAAGAAAATCATGAAAAAGCAATGAAACAGATGAAGGAAACAGTCCAAGAAATAATAAGAAAGGGAAATTGAAAAAATGAAGAAGATGCAAACAGAGGGAATGCTGGAAATAGAAAATCTGAGTAAATAAACAGGAGCTCCAGATACAAGTATAACCAACAATGCAAGAGATGGAAGAAAAGATCTCTGGCATTGAAGATACAGTAGAAGAAATAGATCCATCAGTCAAAGAAAACACTAAAGCCAACAAAGTCATGACCGATAATGTCCAAGAAATTTGGGACACCATGAAAAGACCAAAGCTACAAAAAATAGGGATAGAGGAAGGAGAAGAATACCAACTCAAAGGCACAGAAAATATATTCAATAAGATCAAGGAAGAAAAGTTTCCCAACTTAAAGAAGGATATGCCTATGAAGATACAAGAAGCCTATAGAACACCAAACAGAATAGACCACCAAAAAAAGTCCCCTTGCCACATAATAATTAAGCAACTAAACGTACAGGATAAAGAAAGAATATTAAGAGCAGCAAAGAAAAAAGGCCAAGTGACTTATAAAGGCAAACCCATCAGAATAACACCCGATTTCTCAATGGAGACTTTGAAAGCCAGAAGGACCTGAACAGATGTAATGCAGACATTAAGAGACCATGGATGCCAGCCTAGACTTATATACCCAGCAAAACTTTCAATCATCATAGACGGAGTGACTAAGACATTCCAAGACAAAGCCAGATTTAAATAATGCTTTTTCACGAACCCAGCCTTACAGAAAGCACTAGAAGGAAAATTCCAACCTAAGGAAGTCAGATACACCCTCAAAAACACAGGCAATAGATAAAGCCACAGAGGTAAACCCCAAAGAAGACAAGTACACACATACTACCACCAAAAAATAACACGAATGAACAGTCACTGGTCATTAATATCCCTTAATATCAATGGCCTTAACACACCTATAAAAAGACACAGGCTTACAGAATGGATACAAAAGCAGGACCCATCATTCTGCTACATGCAAAAACACACCTCAAATTCAAAGATAAACACTATCTACGAATAAAAGGTTGGGAAAAGACTTTCCAATCAAACAGTCCTAAGAAACAAGGGGGTGAAGCCATCCTAATATCCAGCAAAATAGACTTCAAACTAAAATCAATCAAAAGAGATCAAGAAGGGCATTACATACTCATCACAGGAAAGATCCACCAAGATGAAGTTGCAATTCTGAACATTTATGCTCCAAACAAAAGGGCACCCACATATATAAAAGAAACATTACTAAATCTAAAACCACATATAAAACCTCACACATTAATAGTGGGAGAATTCAACACCCCACTTTCACCACTGGACAGATCTCGCAAATCGACGCTTAACAGAGAAATAAAGGACATAATTGATGTTATGATTCAAATGGACATAATCAATATCTACAGAACATTCCATCCTACCAAAAAAGAATATACCTTCTTCTCAGCACCCCATGGAACCTTCTCTAAAATCGACCACATACTTGGCCACAAAGGAAATCTCAACAGATACAAAACAATTGGATTAACCTCCTGCATTCTGTCAGACCACAATTGTTTAAAGATAGATCTCAACAACAACAAAAACTACAGAAAACCTACAATCTCATGGAAACTGAATAATGCTCAACTGAATCACCAATGGGTTAAGGAAGAAATAAGAAAGAAATTAAGACTTCCTAGAGATCAATGAAAATGAAGACACCACATACCCAAACTTATGGGACACTATGAAAGCAGTGCTAAGAGGGTAATTCATAACACTAAATGTCCACATAAAGAAGTTGGAGAAATTTCATACTAGTGACTTAACAGCACACCTGAAATCTCAGGAACAAGAAGAAGCAAAGTCTCCCAGGAAGAATAGATGCCAGGAAACTATCAAAGTGAGAGCTGAAATCAATAAAATAGAAACAAAGAGAACAATATCAAAAATTAATTAAACAAAGAGTTGGTTCTTTGAGAAAATCAACAAGATAGACAAGCCCTTATCCAACCTATCCAAAGACAGAGAGAGAACATCTGAATTAAAATTAGAAATGAAATGGGGGAAATAACAACAGACAATGAGGAAATCCAAAAATCATCAGGTCATACTTCAAAAACTTCTACTCCACAAAACTGGAAAATCTAAAAGAAATAGAAAATTTTCTGGATAGGTACCACATTCCTAAGTTAAATCAAGACCAGATAAACTATTTAAATAGTCAAATAACCCCTAAGGATACAGAAACAGTCATTAAACAGTCATTAAAAGTCCCCCAACCAAAAAAAGCCCAGAACCAGATGGTTTCAGCACAGAATTCTACCAGATATTGAAAGAAGAGTTAATACCAATACTCTTTAAATTGTTCCACACAATGGAAAGAGAAGGAACATTACCAAACTCCTTCTATGAGTCTACAATTATCCTGATTCCTAAGCCAAACAAGGATACAACAAAGAAAGAGAACTATAGATCGATCTCCCTCATGCACACTGATGCAAAAATGCTCAACAAAATACTGGCAAACAGACTCCAAAAACACATCAAAACAATTATCCACTATGATCAAGTAGGCTTCATCTCAAGGATACAAGGGTGGTTCAACATATGGAGGTCTGTAAATGCAATACAACATATAAACAAACTCAAAGGAAAAAAAACACATGATCATCACACTAGATGCAGAAAAGGCATTTGACAAAATCCAACACCCCTTTATGATTAAGGTCTTGGAGTAATCAGGAATACAGGGAACATACTTAAACATAGTAAAGGCAATCTACAGCAAGCCAAGAGCCAAATTAAATGGAGAGAAAATCAGTGATTCCACTAAAATCAGGAATGAGGCAAAGCAGTCTGTTCTTCCCATACTTATTCAATATAGTACTTGACTTTCTAGCCAGAGCAATAAGACAACAAAAGGAGATTAAGGGGATAAAAATTGGAAAGGAAGAAGTCAAGCTTTCCCTATTTGCAGATGACATGATGGCATAGTTGAGTGACCCCAAAGATTCAACCAAGGAACTGATACAGCTTATAAACACTTTAAGCAATGTAGCAGGATAGAAGATCAACTCAAAAAAATCAACATTCCTCCTATATGCAATTGACAAACAGGCTGAAAAGGAAATCAGAGATACATCACCCTTTACAATAGTGACAAATGATTTAAAATACCTTGGGGTAACACTAACCAAGCAAGTGGAGGACCTGTATGACAAGAACGTTAAGTCCCTGAAAAAAGAAATTGAAGAAGATGTCAGAAAATGGAGATATCTACCATGCTCATGGATAGGCAGGACTAACATAGTAAAAATGGCAATTTGATGGGGATTCAATGAAATCCCCACCAAAATAGCAATACAATTCTTCACAGACCTAGAAAGAATAATAGTCAACTTTATATGGAAAAACAAAAAAACCCAGGATAGCCAAAAGGATCCTGAACAATAAAACAACTTCTGGAGGCATCACAATCCCTGACTTCAAGCTCTACTATAGAGCTTCAGTAATAAAAACAGCTTGGTACTGGCATAAAAACCTACAGGTGGTCCATTGAAATCGAATTGAAGACCCTGACATTAATCTGCACACCTATGAACATATAATTTTTGACAAAGAAACCAAAACTGTACAATGGATAAAAGAAAGCATCTTCAACAAATGGTGCTGCCATAACTGGATATCAACGTGTAGAAGGCTGCAAAGAGATCCATATGTGTCACTGTGCACAAAACTTAGGTCCAAGTGAATCAAAGTCCTCATCATAGATCCAGCTACTCTGGACCTGATAGAAGAGAAAGTAGGAAGTAGTCTTGAATGTGTTGGCTTAGGAGATCACTTCTTAAATATAACACCAGTAGCACAGACACTGAGAGAAACAATCAATAAATGGGGACCTCTTGAAACTGAGAAGCTTTTGTAGAGCAAAGGATATGGTCAACAAGGCAAAGCAACAGCCTATAGAATGGGAAAAGATCTTCACCAACCCCACATCTGACAGAGGGCTGATATCCCGAATATATAAGGAACTCAAGAAATTAGACATCAAAATTCCCAACAGTCCAATTAAGAAATGGGCTATAGAACTAAACAGAGAATTCTCAACAGAGGAAACTCAAATGGCTGAAAGACATTTAAGGAATTACTCAACATCCCTAATTATCATGGAAATGCAAATCAAAACAACTCTGAGATACCACCTTATGCCTGTCAGAATGGCTAAGATCAAAAACACTGAAGACATCTTATGCTAGAGAGGATGTGGAACTAGGGAAACTCTCCTGCACTGCTGGTGGGAATGAAAGCTTTTACAACCACTTTGGAAATCAATATGGTGCTTTCTTAGAAAATTGGGAATCAATCTCCCCTAAGATCCAGCTATACCACTCTTGGGCATATACCCAAGGAATGCTCAATCATACCACAAGGGCACTGGCTCAGCTATGTTCATTTCAGCATTCTTTGTAGTAGCCAGAATCTGGAAACAACCTAGATGCCCTTCAACTGAAGAATGGATAAATAAAATGTGGTACATATACACAATGGAATTCTACTCAGCAGAGAAAAACAGTGATATCATGAGGTTTGCAGGCAAATGGATGGATCTAGAAAAAAATCATCCTGAGTGAGGTAACCCAGACTCAGAAAGACAAACATGGTATCTACTCACTCATAGGAGGATACTGGATGTAAAACAAAGATGACTAGACTTCTACTCACAACTCCAAGGAGGCTACATAGAAAACAGGACCCCAAGAAAGACACAGGGATTGCCCAATGACAGAGAAATGTCTGAGATCTACATGAACAACATGGATATGAGTGGGGGTAATGAAGGGCAAGGTTCAAGGGAAAGAGAGCTTAGGGGAGTTGGAGGTCTCACCTGGATCAAGAACAGAGACGGAATAAAAGACCATGATAAAAGAAGACCACATGAGGATAGGAAGAAGCAAAGTGCTAGAGAGGCCCACAGAAATCCACCAGGATACCCCCACAATAGACTACTGGCAATGGTTGAGAGATAGCCCGAACTGACCTACTCTGGTGATAGGATGGCCAAACACCCTAATTGTCGTGCTAGAAACCCCATCCAATGACTGAGGGAACCGGTTGCAGAGATCTACCACCAGGCCCCAGGTGGAGTGGCTGGGAGTCTAATTAGGGAGAAAGAGGAGGGTTTATATGATCGAGAATTGTTGAGACCAAGGTTGAATAAAGCACAGGGACAAATATCCAAACGAGTGGAAACACATGAACTATGAACCAATAGCTGAGGAACTCCCAACTGGATCAGGCCCTCTGGATAAGTGAGACAGTTGATTAGCTTGTGGGACCAGGTCGTGTACTCAGTGCATGAGTTGACTGTTCGAAACCTGGGGCTTATACAGGGACACTTGGCTCTGCCTGGGAGGAGGCGACTGGACCTGACTGCACTGAATCTACCAGGTTGAACTCAATCCCCAGGGGAGTCTTTGTCCTGGAGGAGATGAGAACAGGGATGGGCTAGGGGGAAGGGAGGGTCGGGAGGGGGGAGAACAAGTGAATCTGTGGCTGATATGTAAAATTAAACTAAATTATAAAATAAAAAATGCAGAAAAAAATTGTCTTGTGTATTTACTGACTGAGAAACTTCTAGGTTGAAGGTCCTCTGTGTCTGCTCCACAGATGATAATCCCAGTGCCTTTACTTTATGATGAATGACTTTATGTCAGAAGATAAACAAGAGTAGCTTCTATATGCAATAAGTTATCCCTTTGCTGTCTTTAGGGGTCATAGTGCCTAGGTTCTTGCAATGTTTGCGGTTTTCATCTTTCCTTGTCACAGTGTCATGGCATGAAATTTTCAGGACATTTTGGGTAGATACACTTAGATCTGAAGGGGGAATGCAACCTCCCATCTCCAGAGCCATATTTTCACTGAGATTAATTAACATATGTCAGTTCACTAATATTTCCCATGTCCAAAGGCATTTGCTTCTTTATAAATCAGAACTCCAAAATGTATTAGAAACAGGGAACTGGCTGTTGATGATGGTGACACCTGGTTGAACTCAAAGTGCATCTCTTCCTTATGACTTTCCTGCCTAGAATTTTATACAGGATTATCTGTATGATCAGGCATTGATAAAGGAGGCAGGCAAGAGGTAGACAACTTTTCCTTCCCTTCTACAATGCTTCAAGGAATGGAACATTTTAACCTTAAGTCCAAATCTTATCCATTTTAAGTTCTTAAATCAATGTGTGCTTGGCATTCTGGGGATTATAATCACCATTGGAAATAGGGGGTGTCATAGGGAAAGATGCTCAGCCTTTTCACAAGAAAGTCTCATCTCACAGACAAAATCTAGGATGTCAACATCTAGTTGGCATATCTTGGTTAATTCAGAGTGATCCTTGTGGTAGATGGTACACAAGGCACCTCTAACATCTTCCTTTTCCCTTTTCAGTTTCAGGATGGTATTTTAACTTAGATTCTCTGGGTCAAGCTTTTCTTTCCTTTATTTGATATATTTATTTCTACAGATCAAACAAACATGTAGTAGCTTCTTATCTTTATTATGTCTGGAAACATTGTGATGGATTAGCAAGCACGAAAGATCCTGACCAATCATGCCACCTTAAAATTCACCTTTCCTTTGCTGACAACTATGGTTCAGGCAGTTATGAACATTGCTTTGTCTATACTGACCAATACAATATGTACAATCACTTTGCCTTTGGCAATTCAGTACTGCCGCCTGGTCCCATCTACTCTGGTGCCCAAAAACTCATTACATTTAATTTATCCAACTGAGCAGCGGAGTCTCCAAACCTGACTGTCTGGCATAAGAATAATAAAGACAACAAACTTCAAATATGATAGTGCCCCTCTTACAATTTTGTGTTATGTAGGATTAGTGAAGGACATATCATCTGGGCCATCCCATTGTGCAGGATTGGGTTTTGTACAGTGTACCTCCTCTAGCATTGAAATTCCCTAATCCTTAAAATCCCTTTGTCAACCAACTCCTGTTCAATAGGTCATTTTGAACAAATGCTTCGGGCAACCATTCAAACAAACTCATGACACCTTTCTAAAACTATGTGAATTCCAATATTTAGCTCAGAATCTCTACTCAGAGTACTCATATCAATGAACTCAGCCTGATCCAGTTTTATGTTCCTTCTGCCATTGTCACATACCCTTAAAATTCATTAACACACATCTTACCCAGATTTATACTTGAATGAGTTTGCAAACTCATTAAGGTCTTTAGGAATGTAACATACCTCTTCATGATCTACATTTTCTTTTTCCTTTTTCTTTTTTTTTTCTTTTGATTTTTTGAGGCAGGGTTTCTCTGTGTAGCTTTACGTCTTTCCTGGATCTCACTCTGTAGACCAAGCTGTTCTCGAACTCACAAAGATCTGCCTGCCTCTGCCCCCACACCCCACCCCCCAGGCCCCTGAGTGCTGGGATTAAATGCGTGTGCCACGATTGCCCAGCTGAAGTATATTTTCTACATTCATTTCAGGAGCCTGATTTGCTTTAAGTCTGGTTATAAGTCTAGAGGCCAAAAAACAAACAAACAAAAAAACCCCCAAAAAACTAAAAACAAAACAAACAAAAACAAAAACAAAAAACACATTTTTTTAGCTCTGAGGGAAATCAATATTGCAGAAAAGGCAATATTCAGTGGGTGAGGATGTGAATGAATCTTCTATTGAGGGTGAAAAGACTGAGGTGAGATAAACCCTGAGAATCTATGGGTTCAGAGTTCTCAGTTTCAATCTAGTCCAAATACATAGTCCCATCTGTAGCTTGAGTTGTCCTGCCTTGCCCACAGTCAGGACAAATCTTTGTCACCCGCTCAGACCCAACCAAGCAAACACAGAGACTTATATTGCTTACAAACTGTATGGCCATGGCAGGCTTCTTGCTAACTATTCTTATAGCTTAACTTAATCCATTTCCATAAATCTATACCTTGCCACATGGCTTGTGGCTTACTGAAGTCTTCACATGGTGCTTCTCATGGTGGCGGCTGGCAGTGACTCCCTCCACCTTTCTATTCTCTCCTTTCTCCTCTCTGTTAGTCCCACCTATTCTTCCTGCCTGGCCACTGTCCAATCAGTGTTTTATTTTTTGACCAATCAGAGCAATTTAACATACAGACCATCAGACCATCCCACAGCACTTGCCCTTTTCTTTCTTTCTTTTTTTTTTTTTAAAGAAGGCTTTAACTTTTACACATCTCCAAAGCTAGCTTTGTATATTTGGGAATTTGGGCATAGCTTCTCTTACTACTTCCTGCTGGAGGGGGGTGCTGTATCTTATGGGAACATAAAGAAAATTTTAGGATTATGGAGTAATCCGTGAGGGTGTATCCTCTGAGCCAGTTTCTTTGAATCCAATCTGGATGTTGGATTATCTGGGCCATGGTGTCATCAGAGACCTTTCAGGGGGTCTTGGCTGGGCAAACCTGATGTTTCTTAATCTGGAACAAATCCATAGCCTCTGGCTTTCTGTGGAAACAAAAGCAGAGCCTCCTTTCCAAAACAACTTATCCTTACATCCAAATTTTGAAGTCAAGGTACCCTTAAAATATACATTTTGGTATAATTCAACAGCTTTTGCATTCAAGTGTTTTTCTTCAGTTACGAATATCAAAAAGAACATAATCCAGATTCTCTGTGTGGTAGCCATCTTTACGTGGTTTATTTTTTATATTACTTTGAGCCTATTGCTTTAAACTGCAGCCTTCTATTACCTTGAGCATATTGCTTTAAACTGCAGCCACAGTCAGGACAAATCTTTGTCACCCGCTCAGACCCAACCAAGCAAACACAGAGACTTATATTGCTTACAAACTGTATGGCCATGGCAGGCTTCTTGCTAACTATTCTTATAGCTTAACTTAATCCATTTCCATAAACCTATACCTTGATTAATACGTATATACAGATATAGATGAAGATATATTTTATAAGAACAAAATTTCTAGAGAACACTGAACAATAAACATCTTAGTATTAGAAGTGGTGGTGCTGTGGCTGCTGGCTCCACCCACTTCAGCTTCCCAACATGGCAGTGGTACATTTTCTGCCAGCTCTGGGAGCCATTTTGGGTCTATGCTTTTATCAAAGCAGCGTGTAGGCCAGAAACCTCTTTTTTGTTTTGTACTAGCAAAGGCTAAATCTACCACACAGCTTAATGCGCCACTTGCAGAGGCCTCATTCCTGCCATACTGCAGGTCAGGCACATGCTCCAGAAACCCACCATAGTAGCTCAAACACACAGGCTGCCACTTGCTTGAAAGAGACAACTAGGAACTGTTTTTAGCTCCGTTTTAGACTCTTTTTACTCAGATTATAGGTGGAAACTCTTGGCAACACCTTGGGTGCCATTTGTACCCATCCGAAGTTACTGGATATCATTCTTGCCAATTAATGCCCTTACTTTAATTGCTAACACAATCCCAGCTTTGGACTTGAGTTTTTACAATAATTCAGTTAACCTTAGAATGAAAGCTTTAGTTTGATTCCCTTCAACCAGAGTTCTATGGCTGCTCAAACAAAATTTCTCTTCCAGGACACACTTAAATATCTTTAAACTGTTTATCCCTGGAGCTGTTCAGTTTTATCACTGAGTTCATTATTTTTCTTTATCAATTTATCCAGAGATGCTAGGAGCAACTGACCAGCATCATCATCTTCCTTATTGTTTTCACCATTTTTGAAAAGTTTTATATAGAATCACCAAATCCCTTGCCCCTCACAATTGTTGAACCAAGATAATCAAATGTATTTGTCTCTTTATGTTCACAACATGGGCTTTTGGTTCCCCCTGAGCTTCCTTGGGAGTTCAGTAACTGGAGAGGTTTCAGTAGCTATAGGTGTTGACAGATTGGAAAGCCTATTTCAGATACTTAAAAAAATCACCTTTATATTTCTGTTACTGTAGAACCACTTCTAATACTAAGATGTTTATTGTTCAGTGTTCTCTAGAAATTTTGTTCTTATAAAATATATCTTTATCTATATCTGTATATATGTATTAATCAATAAATGTATCTCTATCTATCTATCTATCTATCTATCTATTTATCTATCTATCTATGTATCTATCTATCTATCCATGAAGGTGATTTATTAGAATGGCTTACAGGCTGCTCTCCAACTAGTCCAAAAGTGGCTGTCTACCAACAGAACATCAAGAATCCAGCAATTGTTCAGTCAACAAGGCTGGGTATCACATTTGGTCTTCAGTATATGTTGCAATCATGAAGAACTAAGTTCTTATACCAGTGAATGAATGGGCTTTATAGTGAGAATGAGAACAAGCAGCCAAAGAAAACAAATTTGCTGCTATATCTTTTATCTTGGCTCCCAGCACAAAGTATGGTCCAGATTAAAGGTTGATCTTCTCATCATAAAAGACATGTATTAAAGGTGAATCTTCCCATGTGGAAGATCTGGACTATAATTAGGTCTTTGCTTTTCAGAGGATATAATTAAAAAAAAGAAATCCATTTCATGTGTGCCTAGTCATTTGAGTTTTAGTTAATTCCAGATGTTATCAAGTAAACAACCAAGAATAGTTTTGGCTATTTGATGCACATCTTAATAATAAACTAATTTTAAATACTTCACTCTGGCATTTCATGGGTTCTCACTGGAACCCACTTGTTGCTTAGGACCAAACACATAGCCCTAGTAGTCATGGAAACATAAGAATGTGTATAGTTATTTCTCTTAAGGCTGGCAGTCGGTAACACTTAGATTTCCTGGAAGAGAGATAAACAGGTAAGAATTTTATATTTCCCATGTTGTTTTTCTTAATCAGCTTCACTATCTTAAGACACAAGATGACAAAGAAGGTCTCTGACATATTGATTAGGGTATTTTTGTACATGTTTTCCATTTGAGTAAATCCTTCTGAACATCATAAGTGATAGGAAGACCCAAGTGAATAATAACTCTCCAGTGTCTGCACTGCCCATTTATCTGTGTACCTCACTGAAGTTTGTGAATGGGAATTAGCATCTCTGTTATTTCCCTATGTATAAAGTGAGAATAACAATTTTCTGGGTATCATTCAAGGGTCACTAATATCCTGAAGTGTTTAACATAGGTTCTAACTAAACAAAGCATGTGCTGTGAATTTAAAAGTTTCTGAGAGCCCAACAGTCACTAAGGCATTATTTTGAGCAGAGACATGTGCCTAACAGAACTTTTTTCACTCAGGTGCTTCACCACTTCATGTGACTCCCTCTCTGATCAGTATTTCCTGTAAATAAGAGGAACACTTGTGATATTGTCATCTTCTAAATGGATCACTTCACTGCTAACACAAAAAGGTAAAAAAAAAAACCATAATGAATGCTACATGAAAGCTTTCTACTTGGTTCTTTACAAAAAGCTTGTGTCTCATCTTGGGGTTCAGACAAGGGCAGCACCACATCCTGTCTAGCTAACTCATTTGGCACAAAATCATTCTTCCTCCTGATTTCATTTTTGCTTCAATCTTACTGCTCTTATAGTCACTGCCTCAGATCTCTTAGAAATAAAAAGTTCATGTTGATACCCAAGCCACCATCAATTGCAAACTGATCTTGTTAATGTAATTTTCCAAGCAATAAGTCTATATTCTTCACCATTTTAGGAAGCACATTCCACAGAAGATTATGGAACAGTGGGTATCTCATAGGTAACGCTTGCTGGCAAGAAGATCCCATTTATATGACAATTAGTAAAAGGTGAAAGATTTATATGCTTTGAGGGGAAACCAAGAGTCCAGTCAAAGAGAGGAAAGAGGAACTGAATAAGCAAGGGGGTTCAACATCATAATGGGGAAATCTACAGAGACAACTGAACCAAGCTTATGGGAACTCACAAACTTTAGTCTGACAGCTCTGGTGCTTGCATGGGACTGGACTAGGCCTTCTGCATATGGGAGACAGTTGTGTAGTTTGGTCTGTTGGAGAAGCACCTGCTAGTCGTATAAACATCTATACCTGGTGCATGAGCCCATTATTTATGGCAAGATATCATTCTCATCCTTGATGCAAGGGGAGGGGCTTGGTACTGCCTCAACTGAATGTACCAGACTTTACTGACTCTCCACAGGAGACCTTACCCTTTCAGAGGAGGGGATGAGGGATGGTTTGGGGGAGGTTTGCAAGAAGCAAGAGGAGGAATGATGGAGGATCTGAGGTTAGTATACAAAAATTTGCATATCCATGATTCCTCATCCTCTACATATATATTATAGTTTTGTGGTTATGGGAATTGAACCCAGCACCTCACACATAGTAGACTGTAGCTGGAGCAATCTCCAGTCCCACCCTGGCTGGCAGCCACTCAGACTCAAATAAAAACATAGATACTTATATTAGTTAAAATGTTTGGCCTAATGGCTCATGCTTCTTGCTATCTAGTTCTTGTATCTTAAATTAACCCATTTCTGTAAATCTATACCTTGCCACGTGGTTCGTGCCTTACCAGTATCTTACATGTTGCTTCTCATCGCAGTGGCTGGCAGAGTCTTCTCCTCAGCTTTCCTCTTCCCAGTATTCTCCTCCCTCCCTCCTTTTCCCGACTATACTTCCTGCCTGGCTACTAGCCAATCAGCACTTTATTTATCAATCAATCATTCACAGCACTAGAAAACCAATACTCCACCAAAAAGCTATATCTATATCCATTTGCACATTGAAGTTTAAAGTTTGTGTTCAAGCTGGTCTTAATCTAAAAATATTACATATGCCTTTCTATTAAATTGAATACCATTTAGGAAAATATGTAAAGCCTTATGACAGTATCTGTTATAACACCATTGATCTACTTAGCATTTCTTTTTCATTCATCTTTTATGTTCATGTATCTTTGGACATTGAAAGAAGTCAGATATGCAATCCAGAGGTAGAGACAGACATATCTCTGTGATTTCTAGGCAAGCCTGGCCTACCGAATGAGTTCCAGAACAGCCAGGCTTGTTACACAGAAAATCCCTGACCCCCTTCAAAAAAATCCAAAGCAAAACAAAAAAGAAGCCAGGTGTGCTTTGATTTGGCATAAATGATCATATCATCATTTGTATTATTTGCCTTTTTTGCATCTTTCTTTCAAGGGTTATACAATTTAAAATGCTTTTGTAAGGCTCATGCAATAATCCACTACAATAACTTGAGAATTATTCTCCACAGAACTCTCAATAAAGTTGTTTACAATTGATCTGTTTTGCAGAGAGGGATGCAGTCAGTATCACCTTAAATGATACTGAAAACTAATATTTCACCTTTAATTCCAAGTATTGAAATTCCTAGTCAACAAAGAGGAATATAGCAGCACTAGAAGGATATAGTGAAATTATTGTACAAAATGTCTTACAATGGGAACTCCTACCACATTCATAGATTTAAAGGCTTCTTATACATATGTAAAACCTTGAGACAGCAAGGGCAAGGTATGAGTATTTAGTCCTCTGTAAACCATGATTCATTCACTCTGTTTTCCACTCTGCGTTTGTGTTCCTGGATTTACTCTATACTTGTTCAATCTTATCTACAGATTTGCACAGGTGAAGGAATGGATCTTCAGACTGACTGGCTTCCTTTGCAGCCTCTTGTCATTGGGGTTTGGAATAATCCTCCAAAGCAGCCAATACTGGCGCCTCTGGGAATTTGATGCCGAAGTTGTTCAGTTTGTGTACATTGGACTATGGCAAGCTTATTACCATCGGGAGTTTCACATCTCTGGTTCTGTGACCAGGATTCTGGTGCACAGCCCTGTCAACTCGACCTGGACCATTTCACCTGAATTTAGATGTGCACAGAGCCTGATCTTACTGGCTATGTTTATAAAATCTGTGGTGGTGATTTTTAGCTCAACGACCATTAGGGTTAGCATTATCAGAGCCTCAGTCCCTGAGATTCAGATACTCTGCTACAAGTGCTGTGTCTTAATTCTGCTTCTCAGCAGCCTTTGCACAGCTCTTTCTGTGACCTGGAACCATGTAGTAGATCTTTATGGCAAAACCACTCTTGACTTTCCACCCACCTTTCCTGTTAGGAAAGAAGATCTGATCAAAAAACACCACACTCATGTGTTCCCCATAGGGATCCTGACAGCCACCCTGTCACTCTTTGCCATGATTATGTTCCTCTTTGAGATCAGGTCATTGAAACTACAGAGTAACCTGAATGCCCATGGTGCTTCCAAGCAGGCCAACCAAAATGCCTGAAACATGAGCTCTGGTATTTTCAAAATGAGCCAGAATACTCCTTGGTCAAATTTTCTAATACTACACAATATTCTTTTAGTATTCTGCTCATTTAAAATAAAATATCCTTTTGAAAATCAGGCTGTGTCTGAAGCTTGTATCTTCCTCTAGGTGTCTAATTTGTTCCCTTCCTTAAAGATGTTCACATCCTAAGGTCTGCATGCAAAGATGATGTGTTCCAATAGTGCTAACTCCCAATCAAATGTACTGGTGAATTGAAAATGGTATAAATCAAAGGACCAACTCTAAGGTGAGTGGTTTATTATTAAAATGAAATTCAACACAGAAAATTAAATATGTGTCAAGTTGGAGACATTTAAGCCCTAATGTACATTAAAGATACACCTTTAAGCCCTAATATGCAATGCCTCTGAAGTATTCCCCATAATGAGAATAACTGAAATTCACAGAAATTTCTAGTTGGGCAAAAGGATAACTTTGTGGAACAACATGGTAGGATATGGGCATGATTCAGCTGTGTGGAAGATCTCTGAAGGTTAGAGGATTCTATTCAGTGTGGTTAAGCCGCTAATAATGCCCTGATCTACTCCATCCAAAATAAGAGACAGGTGCTCCAACTGAAACAACAAAATACCTTCTCCAAACTGGAGAGATGGTGGAGGCAGCTGGTTTCTGGGAATCAGTGTCTGTATTTCCAAGGAGAGTTTCTGAATAATTATGTCTTCTCTGTGTTTAATCAGAAAACATTGTTTCCTTCATGGGCAGGCCAACACCTGGGGTAGTGACTACAGCCAATGTTCCATTGAATAGCTGTATTTTCACTTTGGTCTCCTCCTCTTAGTCCCATATTTCAGAATCATGTGTATGATGAGACTTTAGTGGAAGAATAAGAGTAAGTACCAGTTAAGGTACCAAAGGAGAAAGATGGAGTAGACATCTATGTAAACTAACTGAGGTAGCCATGCTAATCAGAGGACCACTGGTATAATTTGTTGCTACATGCTAATGTTTTAAATGGAGCTTAATGTCAAATTCCCAGGTCACGTTGCATGGAAATGCTAGGCCTGACATTCCTTCCCATTACACCAACAAAAACATGAATCATGATTAAAAGTAATTCAAGTACATCTGCTGGGAACAGGAACAGATGAAGTAGTCTAGTGATCCCAAATTTATGTGAGTAGACACAAGGACTTTTCTTTTAAAGAGAGAAAGAGATCAGGGAGTTTGCATCTTTAAGGAGTCCTTTTGATGGTGAGGTCCTGCCCATATTTTCTCATATCTCTGGTGCTCTTTACTACAGCAGACCATTTGGATCCCTTGAGATGAATGCTTTTACTCCAGTATACAACATTTCCTGGCAAAATTATTGCACTCTGCAGGGCAATCTCTCTGTGAGGTTCTGTTGTTCTTGGAATACAGGGTCACTTCCAGTTTAGGACTTTGCCTGAGCACAGGAATTTATCTTCAAGGGGCCTGTAATGGAGCATTGTAAAACACTGAGGGTAAGATTTCTACATTACTCTTGTTTTTTGCTTTCAGTCATGAATAGAGTTTGAGGTCAGTTGTATAGACACTGCTTGTGAGATGAACATGCCTCCTTGCCTCTGTAAATAGACAACCCAAAGTATTGGATACAGATGCTAAATATACTCTGGATTCCATGCAGACAGAACACTCATATACATAAATAAAAGAGACTGCAGATGCCAGCCAAAACTACTATACCCAGCAGAACTTTCAATATCCATATGGAAAAATAAGATATTCCATGATAAGTATTGTTTAAATGTAGATTTACCTACAAATCCAGTGCTACGGAAGGTCCTAGAAAGAAAACTCCAACCAAATGAGGTTAACTACAACCATAAAAACACAATTAATAAATAATCTCTGACCAGAACCATCAAAAGAAGGGAAACATACACTCACACAGACACACACACAACTTACAAAAACAATAAAATACTAGGAATCAACAATCATTGGTCATTAATATCTCTCAATATAAATTGTCTTAATTCTCCAAAGACACAGATTCAGAATGGATACAATATATGATCCATCCTTGTGTTGCATCTCAGAAACATACCTCAACACCAACAATAGACATTACCTCATAGCAAAGGGTTAGGAAAAGATAGTCCAAGCAAATGGGTCTAAGATGTATTATGGTATAACCATTTAAATATCTAACAAAATAGACTTAAAACCAAACCTAATCAGAAGAGTTAGGAAAGGACACTCATTCTTATTAAAAAAAAAACTACCAAGATAATATTTCAATTCTTATCATTGATGACACAAACACAATGGCACCCAATTCAGAAAAGAAACATTACTATAGCCTAAATCACATATTGACCATCACACACTGACAGTGGGAGACTTCAATACTCAGAAAAAACTCAACAGAGAAATACTGGAGCTGACAGATGTTATAAACCAAATAGAACTAACATATTCACAGAACATTTCACCCAAACACAAAAGAATATATAAAACAAAACGAAAACAAAAACAACAAGTAATACCACTGAAAAACTGAGTACAGATTGAAATAGAGAATTCTCAATAGGGAAAATACAAATGGTAGAGAAATGTTCAACAACTTTGGCCATCAGAAAAATGCAAATCAAAATTACTTTGAGATTCCATCTTACACTTCTCAGAATGGCTAAGATCAATAACACAAGTGACAGCTCATGCCAGTGAGAATGAGGAATAAGGGGAACTTTGCTTTTTGGAGTGCAAACTTATACAGCTGCTGTGGAAATCAGTGTGGTTGTTTGTTAGGAAGCTGGAAATTAATATACCACAATATCCAGGCATACCACTCTCAGACATATATCCAAAAGATGTTTCATCCTACCACAAAGTCACTTGCTCAACAATATTCATTGATGCTTTATTCATCATAGTCAGAAATTGGAAACAGCTTAGGTTTCTTCAATAGAAGAACTGATAAAGAAAATGAAATACATATACACAATGAAATATTACTCAGCTGTTAAAAAATTACATCATGATATTTACAGGCAAAAGGATAGAAATAGAAAGTATCATCCTGAGTGAGGTTACTTAGACACAGAAAGAAAAATATCGTATTCAGTCACTTGTATGTGGATACTAGACCTTAAATATGTGATAACCAAGTTACAATGTGAAAATCCATAGAAGTTAGACATAGAGGAAGTGACTAGAGGGGAACGCATAAATCTCCCCATGATGGAGAAATATAATTGATTTTATAGATGGATTGGGACTAGTCCTTGGAGGGGCAGGATGAGTGGACCAGGTGGGAGATGGGAGGGGAGATGAGGTTGAGTGAGAAAATGCAGGGAGAGACAGTAAAAATTGAGGGGAAAGTGAAGGGTGGTGTGATGGCTATTACTGGTTTTCAACTTGACTTCATTTGGAATGAACTACAATTGAGAAATTGGATGGCACACCTGTGAGACTTTTTCTTCCTTAGTTTGAAGTGAGTGAATTCACTTCTAGTCTTGAACTTTGAGGTAGGAAGAAACATATCTTCTGCTGGAAATATATGTAAGGACATAGGAGAAAAAGCTTTTGCTGTTTTGATGCTTGCGCTCAAGTTGATAGCATACCTGTTCCTTCAATGGCATTAGAGCCTACCTCTTTTAGATTCTAGCCTATACTGAAGACCAGTTGAGACATCTAGTTTTGTATACTGAGCAACTACTGGATTCTTGAACTTTCTATTTACAGACAGCCATTGTTGAATTAGTTGGACTGCAGCCTGTAAATCATCACAATAAATTCCCTTTACACACATACAACTATATGTATAAACATACACATATGTATGTATATGTATATACATGTAGAGAGATTCACTCTGTAAGCTCTGTTCTTCTAGAGAATATTGACAGGTGATATGGAAAACTCCTTAAGTGGAAACTTCCTAAAATATATGAAGTCGATTCTAATGAAGTCTCCAAATAATGAAGGAGATGGAGCCATAACTGGCCATCTTTTGTCACCAAATGAAACTTTCATTACTAGGACTGCCTTATATCCAATTGAGTCACTTGCCAAAGGGGTCCCATTGAAATCCCTAAACAACTGGGTTGTTACCAAGACAAAAAGTTGCTCTCCAAAACCTGACAGCAAGGCCCCATTACTGAAGAAATCACCCCTACAACTCATTGAACATGGAGAGATGGAGCTGGTGCCTACATAGAACCTTCACCCAGACACTCTAGTGTCTATTTATGGGAAGATATTCAGCAACATACGAAAAAAGAAATATAAACATTAGCCCAGCCACAAACCCTTTAATCTACAATGTCATTCTGCCTGCAAAATATGCTACAGCAATGTTGGCACAAAGCTTAAGGAAGTAACCAACCAATGTCTGATTCGACTTAAGGCCCACTCTAGAAGTTGGAATCCATAACAGACACTACTTGGGTCACTAAGAACCAGAGACTAGATTGCCCAAAGACCTAAGATAAAACAAAATAATATTAATGTAATGAATAAAAAGGAACAATAAAATGACACTTGAGGATACACTGCTATATTCATAGATAGGTGTCTTATTCAGCCATCAGAGAGGCTTTCTCTTGCATCATATAGGAACAAATACAGAGAGCTACCTTTAGATCCTACACCCTCCCATGCATGCACACATGTATGCACCCATGCGCGTGCACGCATGCGTGCGCGCGCGCACACACACACACACACACACACACACACACACACACGAGTGAGAGATCTTGTAACACAGCTCTAAATGGAATATCTCTATCAAATACATCCCCCTCAGACCTCAAGGAACCTTATGGAAGAGGAGACAAAAAGAGTGTAAGAGAATGAGAAGATGGAGGACACCAGGAGAGCAAGGCTCTCTAACTCAGTGAACTCACTGAGGCTGAAGCAGCAATCAAGGAGCCTACATGTATCTGCACAAGTTCCTCTGTGTATATATTATAGTTTTCAGTTTAATATTTTATGGTATTCCTGAGGTTTTGAATGAATGTGTCTCTGATTCTTATATTTTCTATTGGAACTCTTTTTCTTTTGACTTGCCTTGTCCAAATACGATGTGATGGCCTTTGTTTTTATTTTATTTTGTTATGTTTTGTTATTATCTCTTAGAAACCTTTTCTTTTCTGATGAGATGAAGAAAGAGAATATATCCAGATGGGAGGGGAGGTAGAGAAAATGGGGAGGAGTAGAGGGAGGGTAAACTATAGTCAGGATATATTTTATGAGATATGAATCTAATTTAATAAAAGGAGAAAATAAATAAAATACATAAAACGATGAAATAGATGACTGAGAAACGCTGCAAGAAATATTTAACACTCTTAGTCATCAGGAAAATGCAAATCAGAATTACTTTGGGATTTTTATCTTAGATTAGTCAGAATGGACAAGATCTATATAACAATTGACAGCACATGCTGATCAGTACGTGAGGCAAGGGGAAAATTCATTCACAGCTGTTATGAGTGTAACCTTGTACAGCCACTGTGGAAATCAATGTCTCATTTACTCAAGAATATGAGATTTAATCTACCTCAAGATACAGCCATATCACTCTTGGGAATGTTTCATCCTATTGCAGAGATTCTTGCTAAACCACATTCATTGATGCTCACTCATAATAGTCAGAAAATGGCACTAGCTTAGATACCCAAAATGGATAGAATGGATACATATAATAGATATAATGGAAGAATGGATAAATAAAATGTGGCATATTTATACAATGGAATATTATTCAGATATTAAAAAAGAAAATAAAATTATGAAATTTGCAGGTAAATGGACATAACTAAAAAAGTGTTACCCTGTATTAGTTAGGGTCCTCTAGAATACCAGAACTCTACATATAGGAAGGCAAATTATTAGAATGTTTTTTATAGCCCTGGTTGTCCTGGAACTACTGCTCTAGATAAGGCTGGCCTCGAAATCCTAGAGATTCACTTCTGTCAGCCTCATGAACGGTGGAATAAAAGGTGTGTATCACCACTATGCATTCAGTAGTCCATCTTTTGACAAATGCCTTAGCCAATTATTCACCCAAACCTTTGACACCTTTTATTAACTGTGTGAGCTTCTATATTAAACTTAGAATTTCCACTCAGTGGATCTATATCAATAAACTCAGCCTACTTCAAATTTATGTTCATTTCACCATTACCCTACACATTTAAAATCCATTCTCAAACATATTCCCCAAATTTCTGCTTAAGTAAATTGTCAAGCACATTTTAGCTCTTCATCAGTGTAGCACACACTGTGGCATATACTGTCTATCTCCTATGCAGAAGCATGGTTTGTCTTAAGTCTAGGTACAGGTCTAGGGGAAAATATTGGTGGGCCCTTAGGGACATCAATTTTGTCTAGATGGGCATTTAATCCAGAGAAAGTCACTGATGATTTAGCAGATTATGAAGGATTAATTTCCGCAGTTAAAGATGAAAATGAGGTAATCCAGAGGTGTGAGTAAATCTTCTGTTGAGGGTGGAGAGACTCCTTCCTCAGGTGAGATAAGACCCTTGAGAATTTGAGGTTTCAAAATTTTCAGCTTCAATATGGTCTTGCCACACATCCTCACACAAAGTTACAAGATCCCAACAGGAGGTCAAGCTGCTGGGGCATGCATAGTAATGCAAACTTTGCATTCCTACCTGAAAATACAAACTTCCTCATCCTCACTTTCTCCAGTACAACCAGACACTTAAAGTGGGATGATTTCCAAACATAATCTCATATGGGGATAAATCCCTCCCTTATTTTGTGCAGTAGACCAAAGCATCACAAAGGAATGAGGCCTATCCACCTTTTGCTGGATTTTAACAAGAGTTTTATTAGTTTCTTTTAATGTCCTGCTTATTCTTTTACTTGGCAAGAACTCTGAGTTCTAAATACACAATGAAGTTTTTTTTTAAACTTTAAAAATGGTTTTATTGAGGAAAAATATATGTTGCAGACATTTGAAAAGATGTTTCAACAAATTTTAACAAAATTACATTTCAGTATATCTATTACAAAAAACAAAATGTAAAATATTAGCGTTATCTAAAGACATCCCTCTTGTCCTTTCAATCAGGTGCCACCCTCAGGCGGCAACCTCAGCCCTCGGCTCCAAAAACCTCTGACATGTTCTATTTTGTATTTTCACTTGAATGGAATAAAAAAACATGTATTCTTTTATATCTTGTTTTTTTTTTTTTACTGAAAAATACTTTAAAAATTATACCTACTTTTCCACATTTCAGCAGTTCTTTTTCTTGCTGGTTTCTGTTTCATTGTCTGACATACTATTGTTTCTTCCCTCGGCCACCTATTGGTGGATAATTAAGATTTTTTCCAGTTGAAGGCTACTCTGAAAAAGCCCACTGAGAGCACCAGTTTAAAAAAAGGTGTATGTCACCATGCATGGCTCTGTTCCCAGTGTGGCCTTGAGCTCACAGAGATCCAGACAGATCCCTGACTGCCAAGTGATAGGATTAAAGGCATGTGCATTTGGAGGAAGCCGTTGGCAGTTCCTCAATGCGTAGATTGTGCGAAAAGGTAGCAGAAAACATCCAGAGGTATATAGAAGGATCCTGTTTGTCTGTATATCACATTTTGGGACTTGTGGAAAAGTTGGGCACAGAGTTAATTCCCAAGTTGGAGGGCCCACTGGGATATGGCTGGCCTTTGTTGGAAAAGCTGAGATGGAATTTGGTTTTGGGGTATGAATAAAAGTTGCTGCCAGATGTTTCTTTTAATCTGGTTCTCCTCTTACTGTGTGAATATTCTATATTTTTAAGGTACTGTTTAATGGATCTGTGTTTTCTGGTGTGTTTATAAGTTTGGTGCAATGTGGGAGCCAGGACCTGCTGCTATGCATATAAGTGCCTTACTGGTTGGGGAATGTCTCAGCTCCTTCCTGAAACATCCTGAGTCTATAGGCAGGGCTCAAAGAGCTGTTTTTTGTTTTTTCAAAGAGCTTTTTTTTTTAAATTTTTCTCTTAACCTTCTTTGTTCTCAGCTTACTCTGGTACGTCACCTTAACCACTGAATTCGGTTTTAGAGGGATTCTGGTGTCTTTTAGTTATGGATAATATTAAAATGTTGTCTTCTGCTGTTCTACTTCAATGAAAAACTGGCTCTGGAGTTGGGTTATGGCTCTTCCTCCTCTAGACTCAAAAAATGCTCATTTAAAGGTATTTTTTCCCAAAATCCATGTCCTGTAACAGAAAAATCAACACAAAAAAGTAGACTATACTTAGCAGGGATGTATTGCCACACATCTCATATTTTTTTCTTTCATTTATAACTTTAAAACTTTTCCTGAAGTATGAATTTTACCTCAAGATTTGTGAGATTATTATGTGAACTTTGTGTACTTCAAGATTTCTAAGTTTATTGGGTATGGTTAAAGATCTGTAAAATATGTAACAAAAGTTAATTCAAAACTTATAAGCAAGAGGTTTGATGGCTGAAAATCTATATGTAGGTAACCTTAATTTTTTTCATTTTTAAAGTTTATTTATTAAATTTAATTTTACATATCAGCCATGGATTCCCTTGTTCTAAACCCTCCCACCCACCCCCTGCCTTCCCAAAGCCCACCCCCCATTGCCATATCCTCCAGGGCAAAGACTCCCCCAAGGATTGAGTTCAACCTGGTAGATTCAGTCCAGGCAGGTCCAGTACCCTCCTCCCAGGCTGAGCCAAGTGTCCCTGTATAAGTCCCAGGTTCCAAACTGCTAGTTCATGCACTGAGGACAGGACCCGGTCACACTGTCTGGATGCCTCCCAAGCAGATCAAGCTAATCAACTGTCTTATTTATCAGGAGGGCCTGATCCAGTTATGGGCTCCTCAGCTATTGGTTCATAGTTCATGTGTTTCCTTTCATTTGCATATTTGTCCCTGTGCTTTTTCCAGCCTTGGTCTCAACAATTCTTGCTCATACAAACCCTCCTCTTTCTCACCAATTGGACTCCTGGAGCTCCACCTGGGGCCTGTATCTGGTTCCCTCAGTCATTGGATGGGGTTTCTAGCATGACAATAAGGATGTTTGGCCAGGTGGCCTTCGAATACTTCAGAGATCTATTCAGAGGGTCTGATCCAGTTGGGAGCCCCTCAGCCTTTGGTTCATAGTTCATGTGTTTCCACTCGTTTGGCTATTTATCACTGTGCTTCATCCAACCTTGGTTTCAACAATTCTTGCTCATATAAACCCTTCTCTTTCTCGCTAATTGGACTCCCAGAGCTCCACCCGGGGCCTAGCCATGGATCTCTGCATCCAGATTCCTCAGTCCTTGGATGGGGTTTCTGGCATGACTATTAGGGTGTTCGAACATCCCATCACCAGAGTAGGTCAGTTCTGGCTGTCTCTCAACCATTGCCAGCCGTCTATTGTGGGGGTATCTTTGTGGATTTCTGTGGACCTCTCTAGCACTTTGTTTCTTCCTTTCCTCATAGTTTTCATTCACCATGGTCTCCTATTCCTTGTTCTCCCTCTCTGTTCTTGATCCAGTTGGGATATCCCAATCCCACAGGCTCTCTTTCCCTCAACTCTCACCCTTCATTACTCCCACTAATGTCCAGGTTGTTCATGTAGATTTCAGCCATTTTTCTGTCATTGGGCTATACTTGTGTCTTTCTTGGGGTCTTGTTTTCCAGGTAGCCTCCCTAGTGATGTGAGTAGCAGTCCAGTCATCCTTGTTTCACCTCTAGTATCCTCCTATGAGTGAGTACATACCATATTTGTCTTTCTGAGTCTGGGTTACCTCACTCAGGATGATTTTTTTCTAGATTCATCCATTTCCCCGCAAAACTCATGATGTCATTGTTTTTCTCTGCTGAGTAGTATTCCATTGTGTATATGTGCCATAATTTATTTATCCGTTCTTCAGTTGAAGGGCATCTAGGTTGTTTCCAGGTTTTGGCTATTACAAACAATGCTGATATGAATATAATTGAGCAAGTGCTCTTGTGGTATGATTGAGCATTTCTTGGGTATATGCCCAAGAGTGGTATAGCTGGATCTTGGGGGAGATTGATTCCCAATTTTCTAAGAAAGCACCATATTGATTTCCAATGTGGTTGTACAAGCTTGCATTCCCACCAGCAGTGGAGGAGAGTTCCCCTAGTTCCACATCCTCTACAGCATAAAGTATCTTCAGTGTTTTTGATCTTAGCCATTCTGACAGGCATAAGGGGGTATCTCAGAGTTGTTTTGATTTGCATTTCACTGATGATTAGGGATATTGAGGAATTCCTTAAATGTCTTTCAGCCATTTGAGTTTCCTCTGTTGAGAATTCTCTGTTTAGTTCTATAGCCCATTTCTTAATTGGACTGTTGGGAATTTTGATTTCTAATTTTTGAGTTCCTTATATATTCGGGATATCAGTCCTCTGTCAGATGTGGGGTTGGTGAAGATATTTTCTCATTCTGTAGGATGTTGCTTTGCTGACCATATCCTTTGCTCTACAAAAGCTTCTCAGTTTCAAGAGGTCCCATTGATTGATTGTTTCTCTCAGTGTCTGTGCTACTGGTGTTATATTTAGGAAGTGATCTCATATGCCAATGCATTCAAGACTACTTCCTACTTTCTCTTCTAGCTGGTTCAGAGTAGCTGGATTTATGTTGAGGTCCTTGATCCACTTGGACTTAAGTTTTGGGCATGGTGACAGATTTGGATCTCTTTGCAGCCTTCTACACATTGGTATCCAGTTATCCCAGCACCATTTGTTGAAGATGCTTTCTTTTTTCCACTGTACAATTTTGGCTTCTTCGTCAAAAATTATATGTTCATAGGTGTGTGGGTTAATATCAGGGTCTTCAATTTGATTCCATTCGTCCACATGTCGGTTTCTATGCCAATACCAAGCTGTTTTTATTACTGTAGTTCAATAGCAGAGCTTGAAGTCAGGGATTGTGATGCCTCCAGAGGTTGTTTTATTTTACAAGATTCTTTTGGCTATCCTGGGTTTTTTGTTTTTCCATATGATGTTGAGTATTATTATTTCCAGGTCTGTGAAGAATTGTGTTGGTATTTTGATGGGGATTGCATTGAATCTATAAATTGCTTTTGGTAAAATTGTCAAATTTACTATGTTGGTCCTGCCTATCCATTAGCATAGGAGATCTTTCCATTTTCTGACATCTTCTTCAATTTATTTTTTCAGGGACTTAAAGTCCATATCATATAGTTCCTTCACTTGCTTGGTTAGTGTTACCCCAAAGTATTTTATGTCATTTGTGGCTATTGTAAAGGGTGATATATCTCTGATTTCCTTCTCAGCTTCTTTGTCCATTGTATATAGGAGAGCTACTGATTTTTTTTTTTGCATTGATCTTGTATCCTGCTATGTTGCTGAAGGTGTTTATAAGCTTTATCAGTTCCTGGGTGGAATCTTTGGGGTCACTCAAGTACACTATCATGTCCTCTGCAAACAGGGAAAGCTTGACTTCTTCCTTTCCAATTTGTATCCCCTTAATCTCCTTATTTTATCTTATTGCTCTGGCTAGAACTTCAAGTACTATATTGAATAAGTATGGGGAGAGGGGACAGCTTTGCCTCGTTCCTAATTTTAGTGGAATCACTTTGAGTTTCTCTCCATTTAATTTGATGTTGGCTGTTAGCTTGCTGTAAATTGCCTTTATTATGTTTACATATATTCTCTGTATTCCTAATCGCTCCAAGACCTTTATCATGAAGGGGTGTTGGATTTTGTTGAATGCCTTTTCTTCATCTAGTGAGATGACCATGTGTTTTTTTTTCTTTGAGTTTGTTTATATGGTGTATTACATTGATGGACTTTAGTATGTTGAACCACCCTTGCAACCATGGGATGAAGCCTACTTGATCATGTTGGATAATTGTTCTGATGTGTTCTTGGAGTCTGTTTGCTAGTATTTTATTGAGTATTTTTGCGTCGTCAATGTTCATGAGGGTAATTGGTCTGTAGTTCTCTTTCTTTGTTGTATCCTTGTTTGGTTTAGGAATCAGGGTAATTGTAGCCTCATAGAAGCAGTTTAGTAATGTTCCTTCTTTTTCTGTTATGTGGAACAATTTAGAGAGATTGGTATTAACTCTTCTTTGAAGATCTGGTAGAAGTCTGGGCTGAAGCCATCTGGTCCTGGGCTTTTTTTGGTTGGGAAACTTTTAATGACTGTTTCTATTTCTTTAGGGGTTATTGGATTATTTAAATAGTTTATCTGGTCTTGATTTAACTTAGGTATGTGGTACCTATCCAGAAAAATGTCCATTTCTTTTAGATTTTCCAGTTTTGTGGAGTAGAGGTTATTGAAATATGACCTGATAATTCTCTGGATTTCCTCAATGTCTGTTGTTATGTCCCCTTTTTCATTTCTGATTTTCTTGATTTGGATTCTCTCTCTCTGTCTTTTGGTTAGTTAGGATAATGGCTTGTCTATCTTGTTGGTTTTCTCAAAGAACCAACTCTTTGTTTCATTAATTTTTTGTATTGTTCTCTTTGTTTCTATTTTATTAAGTTCTCCTCTCACTTTGATAATTTCCTGGCGTCTATTCTTCCTGGGAGACTTTGCTTCTTCTTGTTCTAGAGCTTTTGGATGTGCTGTTAAGTCACTAGTGTGAGATTTCTCCAACTTCTTTATGTTAGCATTTAGTGCTATTAATTTCCCTCTTAGCACTGCTTTCATAGTGTCCCATAAGTTTGGGTATGTGGTGTCTTCATTTTTGTTATCTCTAGAAAGTGTTTAATTTCTTTCTTAACCCATTGGTGATCCAGTTGAGCATTATTCAGTTTTCATGAGATTGTAGGTTTTCTGAAGTTCTTGTTGTTGTTGAAATCTAACTTTAAAACCATGGTGGTCTGATAGAACACAGGAGGTTATTCCAATTGTTGTGTATCTGTTGAGATTTGCTTTGTGGCCAAGTATGTGGTCGATTTTAGAGAAAGTTCCATGGGGTGCTGAGAAGAAGGTATATTCTTTTTTGTTAGGATGGAATGTTCTGTAGATATCTATTAGGTCCTTTTGGGTCATGACATCAGTTAAGTCCTTTATTTCTCTGTTAAGTTTCAATTTGGGAGATCTGTCCAGTGGTGAAAGTGGGGTATTGAGATCTCCCACTATTAATGTGTGGGGTTTTATATGTGGTTTAAGCTTTAGTAATGTTTCTTTTACATATGTGGATGCCCTTGTGTTTGGGGCATAAATGTTCAGAATTGCAACTTCAAATTGGTGGATCTTTCCTGTGATGAGTATGTAATTTTGTTGGATATCAGGATGGCTACACCCGCTTGTTTCTTAAGACCATTTGATTGGAAAGTCTTTTCCCAGCCTTTTATTCTTAGGTAGTGTCTGTCTTTCAATTTGAGATGTGTTTCTTGTATGCAGCAGAAAGATGGGCCCTGTTTTCATATCCATACTGTAAGCCTATGTCTTTTTATAGGTGAAATAAGGCTATTGATATTAAGGGATATTAATGACCCTTAATTAATGATTGTTCATCCCTGTTATTTTTGGTGGTATTGTGTGTGTTTACTTCTCTTCTTTGGGGTTTACTGCTGTGGCTTTATCAATTGCCTGTGTTTTCAATTTTGTATCTGACTTCCTTCAGTTGGAATTTTCCTTCAGTGCTTTCTGCAGGGCTGGGTTTGTGGATAAGTATTGTTTGAATCTGGCTTTGTCTTGGAATGTCTTGTTCATTCCGTCTATGATGACTGAAAGTTTTCCTGGTTATATTAGTCTGGGCTGACATCCATGTTCTCTTAGTGTCTGCATTACATCTGTCCAGGTCCTTCTGTCTTTCAAAGTCTCCATTGAGAAATCGGGTGTTATTCTGATGGGTTTGCCTTTATAAGTCACTTGGCCTTTTTCCTTTGCTGCTCTTAATATTCTTTCTTTATTCTGTAGGTTTAATTGTTTAATTATTATGTGGCAAGGGGACGTTTTTGGGGGGTCTAGTCTGTTTGGTGTTCTATAGGCTTCTTGTATCTTCATAGGCATTTCCTTCTTTAAGTTCTTCTATGATTTTGTTGAATATATTTTCTGTGCCTTTGAGTTGGTATTCTACTCCTTCTTGTATCCCTATTATTCATAGGTTTGATCTTTTCATGGTGTCCCAAATTTCTTGGACATTTTGGTTCATGACTTTGTTGGCTTTAGTGTTTCCTTTGACTGATGAGTCTATTTCTTCTACTGTATCTTCAACACCAGAGATCCTCTCTTCCACCTCTTGCATTCTGTTGGCTATCCTTGCATCTGAAGTTCCCGATCATTTACTCAGATTTTCTATTTCCAGCATTCCCTGTGTTTGTGTCTTCTTCATTTTTTCTATTTCCCTTTTCAGGTCTTGGACTGTTTTCTTTATTTGTTTCATTGCTTTTTCATGATTTTCTTTCAGTACTTTATTGTTTTCTTCCAGGGCTTTATTGTTTTCTCCAGGACTTTATTGTTTTCTTCCAGGAACTTATTGTTTTCTTCTAATTTTTTTGCCCTTTTCTCTTGTTGTTTATAGCGTTCTTCCCATTTTTTTGTCTTTTCCTCTACACAAGCCTCTACTTTCATCATGATGTTATTCATAAGGTTGTTTTCTTCTGCTTCTTCCAATTTTTGATGTTCCAGTCTAGATATTGGAGGAGGGCTAGGTTCTGGTGATGCTGTATTGCTCTTCATGTTTGTTGTATGTACTTCTGCCTTGACGTCTATCCATCTCCTTGTGGTTCCTTCTTGGTCTTATCAGCACACTTGGTTCAGACAGAGCTGACAGATTCAGGAAGTCTCTCTCTCTTGTCCAGATGGGAGCTCTCTTGTCCAAATGGGAACTGTGGGGCAGGATGGGAGCTCTTGTCTAGACAGGAAGTCCAGGGAAGGATGGGCTCTCTTGTCCAGAAGGGAAGACCGGGGCAGGATGGGAGCTCTCTCTGGTCCAGAAGGGAAGTTCGGGGCAAGATGGGAGCTCTTGTCCAGAAGTGAAGACCAGGGCAGGATGGGAGCCCTCTCTGGTCCAGAAGGGATGTCCAGGGCAAGATGGGAGCTGGGGGCCAGTCTCTAAGTCCCAGGAAGTGGCTAGGGTTTCGGGCAATGGGCGTGTGGGCAGGCATGGAGATAGCAGGGTCTGCTTGGGGTCTTGCAGAAGGGGATCTTCCCAGTGGGTTAGAAGGGAATCTGCCTGGTGGCCAGAACCTGGGGCCAAGTTGGGCAGGTCTTCCCTGGAGTGGCTGGTGCCCAGGGACGGGGTCCAGGCTAGGCACGGGTACTCACCTCTCACAATGAAGTTTTTAAACTA